>NW_026623325.1:440135-472907 GCF_030028575.1 Malurus melanocephalus | reverse complement strand
GCTTGGCTTCTTCCGGAGTCTGGGACGAGACAGAGCAATGCAGCTCGTCCCCGCCAGCCGCTGAATTGCTTCAGAAGAAAAATCCAACAAGTCGTAGCAAGGGTGGCAGTCCAGGGAAAAAGYGGTCTGCCCAAGCTAACAAACCCAAACTAGCTAAACAATGTAACTCCCCTGCATGCAGGGAGCAAGGACCTCCYGTGGCACTGAGCTGAGCTCCAAAAGCCAATGTCTGTGSGGCAGCCCCGGGTTTTAAACTGCCTGTGCCACCCCTGCCCCTTCTTCCGGGTTGAATTTTAAGGCACRGRCACCTTTTGGGCATACAAGCTGATGGAATATAGGAATACAGGATTGGCACAAAATCAACCCAAGACAGCAGTGAAAATTAAAACAAAAKTAGTTGCTACAGCATTTCAAATTTTGAATCAAAAAACCTAAAGCATTGAGCTCTTTTGCATTTCCAACATCTTACAGAATTTTTATTAAGTAAAATAGTGCTTCCATTTTTAATTGGGGTTTTGGCTCCTTGATTAGGAAGAAATTTTCACTGAAATTTCCTTTAGCTAAATGCTARAAATTCAAATGAAAGAATGCTTGGGTGATAATTTTCAGATAGTTAAATGTTTTATTTTCTTCACAGCTGGCAGAAATTGGCAGAACATTATAGAGGAACAAGCTCCTTTCTGTTCTTCTGCCAACAATATGACTCTTAGTCATATTCTGCTGTTTCACCTGACRGTAGTTTTATTATAAGTTTTGTACCTCAGTACTGTGGGTAGTTGGTGCTTTTTTAAGGTGAAGTGATACCATTTTTCCCCCTTCATTCTGGTGAAATTTGATTTTACTGATGCAAAACAAGAAAACCCAAACATCAATGTTTGTGCTTCTTTTTTTCCTGGTGGGGGGGTTACTGTTTCTCGTATACAGTTCTGTTTCGTGATGGCTCAGAAGTGAACACAACAATTACCACAAATGAACAAAATGACTTTCAGTTGCAGTGAAAATTTTTTTTTTCAGGAACTGTGCAATTTGCCCAAAAGCTGCTAACAATATGYTACCATTTTCTTAGTGGTTTTGCGTATCATTAATGAGAGAGCAGTAATATCTTCTCCCCTAATGACTGCTGTTCTTTATACCTCATCTCCTTGGAGATGAGAATCTCTACTTTCTTTATTCCTTCCATGTATGAAATTTTCTTCCCTCTTTTTTTGAACAAAGACCAGCAAGCAAGCAAATACTGAATAGTCTCAGTATTTATTTTTCATTGTATCTGAAATAGAAATGCGATGATAGTTGGGATTGAGCATCCATGTTGCTAGACTTTGTTTCATTTTGATTTCTTTACCAATTTTTGAACCAACAGAATAGTTTCCAGTGTCTGTGTTTTAGTTGGGGGACAATACTGACTTTAGACACTCACTTACYTTCACTCTGTTCCAGTGGTTGCATCTCTTGGAGCCTACTTCCCCCATTCCTGGCCACCTTTGTGTGTCCTTTACTGTGATGGTGATGAGGCACTGGAACAGYTTACCCAGAGAAGTTGTGGATGCCCCATSCTTGGAAGTGTCCAAGGCCAGATTTGGTGGAATCTGGTCTGTGGAAGGTGTCCCTTCCACAGCAGAGGGGTTTGAAGTAGATGATGTTTAAGGTCCCTTCTCACAGAAACTGTTGTATGATTTTATGATTATAAGCAGATCATAGAAATCATAGAAAATAGTATGAGAAGAGACATTATTTGGCCCATCATTATACTCCACCGCAGAATCATCTCCATGTAAGTTAGTGCCGAAGGTGTTTGTCCTTTTTCTAGAGAATGTGTGTTAATGGAGACACCATATAYTCTGTAGGCAAAATTATCCAGTACCAACTGGTCTGTTTTAATAGTTTCTCTAGGAAATGCCTTTTAAATAAACATCATGGTATTAATTCTCTAATTGTACATATCTACAGGTATATATCTACAAATATTTTGGCATTGAAGTTTCTGCTAGAAGAAGGTCTGGATCATTCTTCATTTGTCTACGGATAGGTCTTTAGACATGTCTGAGCTGGAAAGAATACCCCTAATATCTAAACTATTCTGAAAAACATTTCACTCTGTCTCATTTGTAGGACAAGTATGGAGTGCAATTTATTATTTCCTCTTTGTTGTACCTTTTACCTTTGTTTTTCATTTTGCCTCTCATCTTCTAAAGGCTAACCAAKTGCTATTTCTTTAAACACTGTTTATTCTCAACTCATCCTTTTTGTTCCTCTTTTAATCCTTTCATCTGGTTCACACATTTCTCATAATAAGGAACTTGAAACTAGGCACGTGGTAGAGGTGAGACCGCATGGCATTAAACGTCCTCTGCGAGAAACTCAGCTTATCTTTTAGGAGGGTGAGTGGGGAACTTGATCAGAGCAAAAGCCCTCTCCCATGACAACACCACTGTACATGCAGCTCTGCACTGCTCACTTCAGGCTGTACTAGCTGTGAAGCTGAGTGCTGGATATTAGTGAGCCACAAGGCCTGGTGGGAGAGTATCAAAATCAGCAAGCACCACATCAGCAAAAGAGTGCTGGCTCTGTTTTGATGTTTCATATCTACAATGCTTTAAGAAAGTTGTTTGCAAAAGCAAGATACCAGAAGTGATCTTTTACTGTCTCTATTGCRGTTTTAAGAAGGTATCACCTTCATTCTTGAAGTTGTGGAGTAAATGTTCAGTTACCYTGTGAGGGAGGAATACTGAGAGGATTTTTTGCATATATCTGAAAAGCAAGTTGATCTAAAAATATGCTCCATTGTAGTTCAGTGTTCAGAAATATTACTCTTTTCAGTTCTATTTTTATAAACAGCTTAAATAATAGTTCTTTAAAAAAAATCCCTATTACTATAGTACATCCTATGATGGAGGATAATTGTTTCTGAATCTTCTACTTGTTGATCTGTCAATCAATCTGTAAGAAACTAAGAACARTTTTGTGAGAATTACTGAACAAACTTCAAGTGGAGTGAATTGTCTGAGGTCAAATGAAAAACAAAGGAAATACAGGTGACCAGACTGATGTTAGGATTCTGGGAGAATCCATGAGTATCTGCAAAGAGCATGTGGGGTAAATCCATACTACTTTGATCATACCTTAATTTGATACTAATAATGACCACCATGCACATGTAAGCTGGGTTTCTGAATTTTACATGGTTAGCATTGGTTTAGAGAAATCATCACAGTTTCAAGGATAGAAWCTAAGATTGAAGATAGAAAATTTGTTTCATCTCATCTCCTGTTGMCACTCTTCGTTCATTTAGAAACTTCATATTTATCTCCTATTACTTTGATGTTCTGGGTTCAAAATCATCTGAGAGGAAAGATAGGACATATTCTTCTTTGTGAGGACAGAGATTAATTAATTTTTCAAGTATAAACTGTCTTTGCACCTCCAGTTTCCTAGGGCAGAGCCTACTGGAATGAGTTTTTTKATCTATTGTTTTGATGCAGACCCTGAATGGGTCCCAGCTATGTGACCTGACAGATGGACTGAGGGTGCTTATGTTAAAAACCTGAGAATTCTTTGGTTTTGTGATTCTGAAATGGAAGATGAATAAACATCTTGATAGGATACRTTCTGCTTAGTGCTTATCTAATAATATGTAAGATGTTCCACTAGCACCATAATGCTTTGAATTAATATTGCTATTCATTAACAAATCTCTCCTGCAGTGTTCTCTTATTATTGTTATTGCTACTTGATACAATTTTAAAATTAAATTATTGGCAAATCAGGATCAGATTATTCATAGAATCCCAGAATTACAGAATATTCTGAGTTGGAAGGGGCTCACAAAGATCCCTGAGTTTAATTTCTGGCCCTGCACAGTGCCATCCTCAAGAGCCACACCATGGGCCCGAGAGCATTGTCCAAGTGTTCCTTGAACTCTGTCAGGCTGGTGCAGTGACCATTCCCAGGGGAGTCTGTTCCAGTGCCCAGCCACCCTCTGGGTGAAGAACATTTTCCTGACATCCAACCTAAACCTCACCTGACACAACTTCAGGCCATTACCTTGATCCTGTCASTGCTCACCAYAGAGCTCAGTGCCTGCCCCTCCTCTTCCCCTCACAAGGAAGCTGCAGATGCAGTGAGGTCTCCCCACAGTCTCCTCCAGGCTGAACACTSCAAGTGACCTCAGCCATGAGGAGTGGCTTTCTCTCAAGYACCCATTACCGTCTTCATTGCCCWTCTTTGGACACTCTCCAGTTGCTTTRTATCTTATATTGTGGTACCCAAAATGGCCCTCAGCACTYRAGGTGAGGCYRCCCCAGGTCAGAGCAGAGTGGGACAATCCCCTCCCTTGTCCGGCTGCCAATGCTGTGCCTGATGCCCCCCAGGACACGCYTGGCYSTCCTGGCTGMCAGGGCACTGCTGRCTCATTGTGATGTACAACTGCTTCTAGGTTTCTCCCTGGCCTTTGGAGTATGGGTTTTGTCTTTATAAGGCTTTCTATTGTCCAGGACTTGCTGACRTAAAGGACAACCTGTTTCTTCCAGTTATTTGGTTATTTTTTATTGTTTGTATTACTGTCACACATTATTAGCAGTACATCAAGGACTTTTTCTGGATGTTGTATGGGGAATGAAAAGWGGATCTCTGTCCTCTTCATAGCACCTAACTTAAAACAAGAGAAGATAGACGGTGCCAGAGGCATGTGATATGAGCAATCATTGGTTTTGGAGATATGAAATAAGAGATTTCAAGATTTACATGTAGTCAGTTCCATTTCTTCTCATTTGAAAGTGACTTTTCTACCTAAACTGTATGATGAAAAAAMCCCAAATCATCAAAACTGAACTCTCTTTTTAAACTCTGGTCTTGATTATTATTTTTTTTTTAATTGATACAAACACTTCTTATCCTGATTGATGGAGGAGAATCTTTTTCAGTTCTTGAAAATTTTCTTCAGGTGAGAAAATCATTTGCCATTTGCTTCCCCAGAGAACAGTGGGATGAGGGAAGGCWCTTTGCGTCTTGTGGCACAGACTTCACAACATAAGGATGTATATTGCAAACTACAATTTTGGATCATTCCTGAGCAATTCTGTAGTCAATCTCCCTGATTATGATTTCTTCCAAGTAATATATAATACCAATTACTAAGTATGCCACTAATACCTTTCAAAATGTGGAGCTGACCATGCTGTAGGTAACTTGTATTAACGGACAGCTTCTCTCAAGCAGCAATGTTGTAAACAACCTGAAACCATGTCTCACAGCTTAGAATGTAATGWGAGGTAGGATGTGGAGAAGGCCCTGACCCCGGTTCTCTCTTTTTTTCTTGCAAAATGTCAGGATAATTTTAGTTACYGCTATTGCTTTTACTTGATGTTTGTTCTATCTGTAGTTGGTCTCAATTTGTTTGAGCACTGCAGGCTATTGAACTTAAGTCAGGGTGACACTAAGTAGGGTTGATCCTGTGTTAGCAGAAGATTTATTATTTTTTAGGCACACTGTTGTGGGGTAAAATCTCAGTATCTATTTAAAAGTGGTGGTGTGAGAAGATGAACACCTTAGGGAGGCATAATTGTTTCCGATTTGATGCTTCAGTATGTCCTGCTGCAGAATTTGCTGGCTTGATTGCTCTGTGTGCAATTTGTCAAAATTACTTATGCAGAACATGATTTGAAAGGCTGACATCTTAGGCAGAGGTGAAAAAAACAGCTCAGWAATCTTTTCCTAACCCAAATATATTTGCCCCATGCTAGGCCTGCCCTAAAAAAGGATGATTGATCTTTCAAATGTCTTCAAGTCCCCAAAAGTATTCCTGCATTTTGCTGCATATAGAAAACATTAGCTACGTTATGTTGTGATTGCCTGCAYGGCTCATGTAAAAATAATACTGCAATTGTTTATTACAACCCAGGATTAATTTAGCACAGGTCTAGAGGAATGTATATAGCGCYGGATGGAAAGCTGCTCCTCTGAAAACCCCCAGCATGTGGGTTTTCAGTAAATGAGGACATTTGGTGAAGTTTCAATTTCCACAGATGAAAGGTAAGAAATATTTACATTTATACATAAACATGCACAGCAGGGGGAAGGCTTGTCTGCCTCACAGCTTGCGGCAACTGTTCAAATGAAAATGAACACTTCTGAGGAGTGCTGTTCTGGGAAGTGCTGAGAGTCCATGCTGCTCACTGTGCCAATGGCCCCAAGGGCAATACACCTCAGATGTCCCACAACCCGGGCTGGCTAACCAGCATATCCGCAGCTTCAAAGGGTTATGGAGTTCAGCGATTGTTTATTGATCACACATGAAAGAGCTCAGCAGTTCAAGGTGAAGGTTCCATCAGAAACATTCAGACTGCGTCCTAGGGAGAGACATAGATTAGGAATGGAACAACCTTAGTGCAATTACTARAGCAGCAGGAGCTGGGGAGACAGAAAGAGTCTGGGCCATGTATCTGCTTTGGCACTGGAGCACTTGTATTTCTGATTTTAATGAAATGCTGACCAGTTTGGGACAGGCCTCTGTTGCAAAATCCTCAATGGATTTGTCTTACTGGAGGTAAATCTGCCTTGATGTTTTTTGAGGGGATGTGCACAGAGCTCCTCTGTTCCTGGGATAGATGGGAGAAAGGGTGTTCCAGATTCATGYTGATGCTGGAGGATCCTCTTRTTGGGGATGGCAGGAACTGCTTGAYRGAACATTAAACAGGTRTGGTTTTAGCTCAARTCTGTTGGTGGGTTTTGCCCCTGCTAACAGTCTGCTTCAAGGTTGTGTTCAGGAGCTGCTACTTAAGTGTTYTGCATGAGTTTTATATTCACTTTGGATCCTTGGGTGGTTTTTGATTGTCAGCCAAATCATGCCCATTTGTTGAGCAGAGGAATGAATCCCTACCACGGAGAAAATAAATCCCCAAGCCTCTTCTTAGGGCCATAACCTGTTAGAGACAGAGCTGGGTGTTCCTGGAACAATCTCATGTAATCTCTGAGGGAACCAAGAGAGTACTAAAAAGAAATCACAAGGTCTTTGCCTCCTCTAGGTCTTACTCCGAAGGGAATCACTTGTCTCATCTTTACTGCTTTTTAGTAGGTAGCAATGAGATTCTACAGTAAGAGACAGTTGCCTGACATCAGCCAGGCCTTGAGTTTAGTCTTTTATCTTTAGCAAGAGTCATTGCTAACCAAAGAATAGATGCTTGTAGCTAGGGCTCAGCTTACCCATCTTTATAACAGTCAATAGGTGTCTTGCCAAAAAATTAGCATAATATGTTTTGGTGCTGGCTCTAGGCATATTTCTATTTGAAGGAAGYCTCCTTATATGCTTCTCCAGATGTGCTGCTGAAGGCTGCAATTTCGGGAGGATGATATTCCAATAATGGTTTGCATGAAGTTAATTTTGTATCCTGTTGTCCAAGAAGAGCTTGCAGCCAGCCTGAGCAAAACTTGCTGCTCTTGCCTCATTTTTTGTTAAAATATTTTCAGGTCATCTTCTAGTATTACTGTATGTGTATCTGCATCATACTCAATCAGAATGAGCAATCTGGCATTTTCGCACAGATGACAGTATTAGGAAAATGCCAGGTCCTTGCTTTAGATGTCACAACAACTCTTCCCATATCAGTCATTATTTTGAGGATTAATTGAATTTGATTGAAATTATGTCATACTTTGRGATTACCACTTTTTATTTGACAGCAGATAAATGTTTCCTTCTTTAATTTAATTTATTGCTTGCCTGTGAGTTATGTATCTGTTAGAAGGCAAATGTATGTCTCACATCTCACCCCTGAACTATCTACTAGGCTTCCAAGGAGTCTGAAAGAGATCTGTTGTCTTCAGGATCACCTCTAATTCTGGTGTATTTACTTTTCCAGCTACCCTAAAATCATACAGAAATATGTGAGATTCTTTTTTTGTTCACCTACAAAGCTCTCAGGTGGCTCACTGGAAAMAGTTCTTCAATGACCCTCAATCCCACATTTGCTTGTCTTGAAATGGATTCTGATTATTCTGGCTCAAACTTACATAGCTGCTTTTCTCCAGAAGCCTTCAAGGAAGAATTCAAGGAAGCCCTCAAGTGAACCTTTGTAAGTCCATTTGTGGACTTTCGGAGTACAGTTTATAAATGTAAAATGTAGCCACTGAAAATGAAATTTTAGGTGACCATATTATTAGAGTATTTCATCTGAGAAATTATCATGTTTATGTTTATAAAAAGGTGAAAAATATAAGTGATTGCTGGTGCTTTATAGATAATACCTATGGAGATACCAAAACTAATCTGGGAACAATAACATATTGGTGGCAAAAATGATTCCTCTCTTTCCCTGTGGTTCCTCAGGTCTGGCTTTCTGGCACTGTGATATCATGGTGCATGCTAGAAAGCTGATAAAACCTCTGTCAGTTCTGTGCTGGTCATTGCACATGAAATAACATTTTACACTCAGCAGATGCTGTCACAAAGTCTTCACATTTGAGTTCAGCTGATGAGCAGATTCATAGTGCAGCTTCTCCCTGTTCGTTCCCGGCCTGATGGCACTCATATTTCACTGCTCTGTTGTGGGGGACGTGGAGCCTTTTGGGAGTTTTGTCTTTTCTTAAAACTTTATTTCCATTATTGTAAACTGCAATAACTCCAGCTGGGCTCGTGTGTTTTTGAGGACTCCAGCTATTGCTTGCAGGAGGCTTTATGTATATATATATATATATATATATATATATATATATATTATTTACACATGTAAAAAGATAAGATTAATATTTTCTGCATATTAATCTTTGAACTCATACTTTATTCATTAAGTAGCAATCCAATGAAGGATGTTTTAAAATGTCTTTTCTTTCTTTCCACTGTGCACTGATATCTGTGTAGTACCAGGGTGGGTGACATTACTATCCCATACCATATTATGTTCTGCACCTATTGATTGTGCTTATTTTTACTTTTCATTCTCAAGAAGTGCAGTGCTTAACAGATATCTTGAAAAATTGTTCTATCTTGCCATATTTTTCTTTRTGTTTGATGAATGTGGTTTCACCAGGAAAGATTTTGATAGAGGGTTGTTTTTCCCCTCTGCTTGGTGATTTTCTGCCAGGCTTTATGAAATGCTGACGTGTTTTTCTGTCCACAGAAAGCATTGAATGATGGTATTAACATTTRAGGGGAAAATGACTGATCACAGAGGATTTGCACTAAAGGCTATGGGAAGAACCCTGTTCACTTAAAATACTAATGGGTTTTGCATTGAACTAAAACAAAGTTATCACMGGCTTATTGCAGTTGCTTGCAAACCAGGTGGGGTCCTGTTTCTGTTAATTCTAAGTCAACACTCTTTGCAGAAAACTGTTGCTATAACTGTCAGATGGTGTTGATCATGGGAACTCTGATGTGTATCATCACTTAAAGCATCTTCAACTGCTGTCAGTTTGGGTGGCATTGCTGCGTCTGAGTGACCAGTCCAAACAGTCCCTGTGCAGAACTGCTGCTACCTGGCTCCATCTGCAGCCCTGGTCAGGAAACAGATGCTCCCAAAGGGCAGCTCAGGGTGCGCAGAGTGGCTGCCCCACCGCCAACTCCATTTGTGCCGAGTTCGTAGCACAATTCCCATATTATTTTGACCTGGGCCAGTTGTTGCTGTGTTGGATAAAGCCTGGTTTAGCACAGTCCTGGGAYTATTAGGGACATGATTTAGTAGTGTGCTTGGCAGTGCTTGTTTAATGGTTGGACTTTATGATCTTAAATATCTTTTCCAACCTAAAYGATTCTATGATTCTATAATTCTGTTCCCTGCAGGCAGATTGGATGAGGCAACTCTGTTGTAGTGGATGGGTGAAAGGGGGGTGTCTGCATGAATGTAGACTGTGCTGAGCCAGTTGGCCAGACAAGAGTTCCTGAGCTGTTCTATTTAACTATASAGGCATGCTTTAGCAGACAGTCAGAGGAGCCTCGTTTTCTGTATTTATTTATTTATTGTCTATAATTATTGTCTGTCATGTGTATTTAGAAAGTATTACACAAGMGCTTTGAGATAAAGCATATGTTGAGAAAAGGTTGTGAGATCCTCAGGAAACCTGGCTCARGACTGCTTAAGCACTATTGATTAAGTAGAACACAGTATTTAATGAATCTCTGCCATTTCTTTTCCTGCATTAATGTTCTTCCATGCTCAGCATAAGTAACACTCAAAAAGCATGGATAAGTAAGTGGATGGTATATAAGCCCTCCTCCCCAAAATAAATGATAGGACTAAAATAGCCTTGTCATCAATGGCATACTATTGYAAAGCATATGAAAGTTTCAATTCCTGTAGGAGTGAGTTTTTCTCACTCATTGTAACTCTTTGTTAGTCTCTTTGACATAAGAAAAAGCATTTTTAAGGCTCACTTAAAAAATTAGGCTGTGTGCTATGTGCTACCATCCAAAAAAGCATCTCTTTCTGCTTCTAAGGGGTCTTCTGTTCTCTCCTGTAGTACTTTTGGCACAGTGCCTGACTAGAAGAATACAGCATGCTGCTCCATCCCTGCTGTCCCAAAGGCTGTCCCTGATCACAGAGCGCAGCCCCAGCTGTGATGTCAGGGTGGAGCCTTACATAGGTCTCAGTCAGCTTAAAGACAGCAGTACTTGATTGTGCCAAGTGACAGGATATTTGCTCTGTGACTGTGCTCTGCCCTCCCAGTACTGTGCCTGGTCCATGGACATCCCCTGAAAGCCCTTTATGCCCCTGGCATGAGCCCCCTGGGCCCCTGCTMCTGCTGCTTCTGAGGTGGTGTGTGATGGAAGATCACACTCTTCTGGGGGACATTCTGGACTTGTCCCACAGCCAGGTACACTTCAGCTTTCTCAAGGTCAAGGGCAGTGCCATGCTCTGAGAGAGGTGTGTTTTAAGTGCTGAATGTGCTGGAGCTTGTTTAATGTCTGAGGAACTCACACATACCAACAGCTAAATAAATACCAAACTAACTGCAGATTTGCAAATATGGAGACCCTTTTCAACCTGAGCTTTTAATTAAGAATCACCATTCCCAAAATACCCATGTAGCTTGTTCCATGGGTCACCCCAGCTATCTAYTGTATTAATGAGTCCAGAAATCACTCTGTCTTCTGTGTGAAGATATGTGGCAGGTGTCRGCATCCTTTTCAAGGTAGAAGGCCAGGCTGACTGTTACCTTTCCAAATTGAAGGTCAGATGTGCCAGCAGAGAATTTCAGGAGCCAGAACAAGATGCCACTAATCAGATATTTGAAGCATCTTGGCTCAGGGTGAAGCACGGGATGGAAGAACAGGGATCTGAAGGCTTATCTCTCCTGTCCTACAAGATGTCATGGCTCTGAGCTCCAGCTGTTTGTTCCATGTGGGCTCTGCCCATCACRTTCCTTGGTCTCTGAGCAGCAGGTGGTCCATGCCTCATACTCAGCAGGGACTCACTCCTTGTAGCCCTTTTGAAGGGCAGCAGCCCAAGGGAAGCCGGGTAGGGTTAAGGGTTGGAGATATTCACGAAATTACCAAAAYCAGTTTTTTGAAAATTTGTGGCTTAGATTCCTACATTCCATCTCCCCCACCCCCTTCCCTGCTCAATTTGTTGTTTTTTCCTTTAAAACACTTTTTTCTTCTGGCCTTCCCTTCCCACTGTCTCCACACTTTATTCCTCCATTGTAAGAGAAATGGGATTGATTTGTGCTAGAAGCCAAGCTCCTCAYATGACTGCTGGCACCAGGCKTTGAGCTGGAAATGGGCAGGAGTTYAGATGACAGCCTGGCTGCTGAAACCACAGACTTCAGCCACAACGGATGATGGAGACCCCACTCCCAGACCTTAGGCAAATTCAAAGGAGGGAGGGAAGAGGCAAAAACATAGAMGAGAATGTATTTTAACAGGGTCAGAGGAGCAGGGCTGAGGATGAAGGGGGTCTCAAAGGTAGTTTTGTGCAAAAAAGGCAWTAAGAAGCAGCATCAAGGTGTTTGTGATATCTCTGCCTTTCTGACTCACTAGTGGGATTGGCTATGGCAAGTGCTTACCTTACTTTAAAATTGGTCCAGGACTGGGATTTTCTTTACTGAGAGTAACTAAAATGTGTAGAAATATATGTTTTTCCTTGTGTCTTTGCTGATGACTGCTGTCAGCCTGTTGCACACRTTTTGGCTTGAATATGTCAGGATCAGGTCGGCTGTTAGTTGGTGTCCTATATGGGCTTGCTCTGAGACCATTTAATGCTGCATCCTGCTATCTAGACCTGAAAGACTGTCTTGGTTTGAAAGACAGGTGCTAGCCAATGAAGGCAGGGACCYCCCTTGGAGTGGTGGATATGACCCYGCTTCCCTCCAAATTATTAYAGCTTTGAAAAATCACAGGCTTTCAGGCAAGAATAYGGGTAAAAGGGAATAACAGTTTTTACTAATATGTATAACAAGGTGAAACAAGTAACAAYAACAATAGCAACAACCAACCCAGTCCCAAACCCARTGASAGCCTCACACAGACACACCCTCCCCTTTGGTGCAGTTACAGTCCCGGTCGGCAGGGGCGCTGTTGGCTCCCGGCCGGGCAGGGCGGGTGCGATGATTCCCCGGKGGCTGCAGGGGGCGCTGTGGYGCGGGTCCCGGCTGGTTCAGAKCTCCCAGTGGCCAATGGCGGACACAAACCGGCARAGGTGGATGGAGAAAAAGTTCCTCTGCAAACTCACAGYRGAAAMSSCSRWYYYKGKKSYYCYYYKGRWWARRARRAAMCCCMRGRMSGSMAARRRRRRMMARSMRGRWYCCSMMRSYKSMARRMMGGRWKRARSMRRRSYYMAMCCCYKRARSYKGRMYYYYCSGGRRKYCCCSGSMARGSMMMRGGGGSRARRWYMMMRKKSMRSMAAMMAGRAMCMAMSRRSMRRRRWKSYKGGSYYCMMMRRAAAARGSMRKSCMRSYYYYCYYCSSMRSYWRSMRGKYSRMCYYCYTYYYCCMRSSRARSMRKKSMRGRARKKRARKTWMCCCSCMWKRMMMMMMMYYMAWWMCCCCYYCCMRKKSYTWRSMARRWYMWTTWRGKKGGGSMWWRGKYYTWWTKKYYTTWSYWAWYSSCYMRSCMWYMAAARGAWKRMCYKSCMAWYMRKKKWWYCCMRMMAAAAAAATGGGAAAGAAAAATTCCCCAAGAAAGAAAACAAAAGGAGAAATCTTAACCCACAACAAAGACCATTAGCATAAACTCAAAAAGAATTTAGGAGTGCTTTGAAGGGGACACTTGTGGTTGGAGCCAAAGATGTCAGGRTGTTTCTTTTCCACTATTAGTGCATAAAGACAGTGCTCATCACTCATCCTCTGCAAAATGCATCCCTTAAAGATGCCAAAAATTAGCATATAAAATAATTTTTTAAAAAATCAGACTACCATTCATTATGCATTTTGGATTTTTAGCTAAGAGGGTTGTGAAAATGAAATGTAAAATGTGTGAGCCCTAAAAAAGGAATACAAATAATTTTTGTCCGTGTTATGAAACATAGCTTCCCATTAGCTGAACTCCTCTTCTGGTAGGTCAGTTCCAGAAGCAGGGCTGAACTCTCCTTGCACTTAACACCTCYGGATGCTCCTGTGGTCATTACTTGCAGTGATACCCAAAACTAATTTGTAGAAACAATGGGCAAGAGAAAGGAAATTCAGTTTGAACATTTTGTCTTTGAAATTATAGGCAAAAAGTTAATAACACAGCTAAAACCCTAATTAATATTATTTCTCATCTTTTTTTTTCTGAACCAGAACTACTGACATCTCTGCTGCAATCTCCTGGATGCAAATCCAYGACAGCTTTTGCCCACATACCCCATATTGCAGGAACCAGAGCACCTGAACACATCCCTGTTTGTTATCCTGTTCAATCAACCTTACATATCAGCAGCTTTGCCTCAGCAACAATGCCTTGGGTATGATTTCTCATGCTCTCTGCACTGACTCAGTACCTTGCACTTCACCCYGAATGTAACCTTCCTTTTCTTTCTTCAAAGCCCTTGAGGGCAAAAACCAGTTTTCTCATTTAGTAGTAGTTCTGCTTTTATATGGTGGAGAAAATATTCTATTTGTGGAAATGCACATTTGCCTTTCATGTCCTTTTCCTGTTGGCTAAAGAGATATCACAAGAGTTACTTTTTCTCTCAGTGGATTTTTCCACATAATTAGTGAGAAATGGCAGCTACAGTGTTCACCATGTACTTGTGCTGTGAACAAATCATACTCAAGCACTGTGAAAACTGTAGTGTCATTTCCCACCAAACTTAATGAACAATAYCGTGTCACCTACTGAGTGGCAATCTGTAAAGCACTGTCTGCTCAGGATTTGATGTAGAATCATAATTTAGTGGCTGATATTCTTGTTTACTTACAAAGTCAAAATAACATAAATTTGTAGTCTGAAAGACTATGTATTGGACACAATTTTTATTTCACAGAATCTCTTCGGGAGGGGATGTCACGGTTTTGATGTGTTTGAAAACCTGTCTATCACACAGCTTCAGGGATATGAGCCATACAGTGCTAAACATGGGCCAGCTTTATTCATCTGTCTCAGGTACTAGCATGCTAGCAAGATAGCAATGATGCTTGGCTTGTGCTGCACATTTGCCCTTTGTCCCAGCCTGCTGATTGAAGCTGGCAGCTTTGGGTGTGCTGATAYATTCCCATTAATAGTGGAACTGGGATCAGAAACTTAGTAATTTCTAAAATTACTTCAGCYTGAGAGGACTGAGATAAATGGACTACCTTGGAGGATAAAAAGTCCTCAACCCCTTCAGTTARGCCTTCCAGCGAACCCATTAAGTTTTTGTTGAGATGAAGCAAAGAAATGCTCACTGCCCTGTTACTGTCTTGCCAAGGCAATCAGGAAAAGCTGAGGACTCAAAAGGAAGGTTGTTAAGCACCGTGCACAATCCTGGTCCCTCAGTGGAGTACAGTATCCCTTAAAAAAAACAACACTTCACTGCTGCTACACCCTTTAATTATTCCTCATCCAGGGCACATGCTGCAAGGGCACATGTTGYACAGCTGGAATAGGATGCAAAGGTGATGAAAGGATGAAATAGGATGCAAAGGTGAGAAAAACAATTCTCAGTCATTTACYGTTACCTGTTTGACAACCCTAATAACAACAATTTAATAAATGGGTCATTTTTTTTTTTTTACAGAAGGCAGTAAAAGGTCACTTTTTCACTCTCAAGAGAACAAGATTTATATTCCAGATGTCTGGGGTGATACAAATACTGTGTTCAACATCCTGGATGTAAAATCTGAGTTTAGCTCTCCTGGCCAGATTCTGACTCTGGAAGAGTACAAAGGCCTGATCCCATGGTCCAAAAACAAGGAAATTACTAAAATGGACTTCCATCTAATACAAAAAAAAGCTCTTTCATGGGTTAATTARGTTAACTTCAACCTCTGTTGAATTCAGTGAAATTGCCAAATATTTACCTGGGTATAGCAGAACATGAAATCCAGCAGGTCATTTCTGCAGTGACCCTTAGTTCTCAAGTCTGCAGACTTTCAGCCTGGTCATAGGAGGTRCACTTTGCTATGTGCTTAGAAATCAGTGCAACAGAGCTTGCTTTCCACTCATGCCTTTCATTGTAAATCAATTGTAACATTTAACAGCTTTCAGCCAAAGAAATTTTTCCCACTTTATTGAAGAAGCCACTTTAACAATTACTTGTTTGGTTACAGGGAAGAGCATAGGAAACCAGCTGCTATTTGTTTTAAATAGAAGGAGAAACAGTACCCTTTTAGACAGACGTTTTTTCCAGCAGCGTCAAAACTGAGGATATTGTAAGACCTGCTATACTCCAAATTACCATATGGTAGCCCAGGTGTGATATTGGACAYAGTGGCCTCTTTTCTTGTGCCAGTTTCCTATGTGGCTGAGAATTATAGCTGGAAAAACCAGGGCTGGATGGCTCCTTACTCCTTACCTTTTACCTAAGGTTACCTACTTGTCCTTTTACCTAAGGGAAAATTAACTGTAACTATGCAAATCCTGAAACAGTTTTATCCAATAAGATCTTGAGGATGATGGGGAGGCGAAGGCCTCAGCTGAGACCTCACCTGCTCTGAGCTGGTTGTGAGTATCTTCCCCAGGTTTCCTGCTGGCTCACCTTCAGTGTATTCACCTATGAAATGGTTTGTCATTTTGAAACAATTTGGCTTCTCTTCATCCCGTGCTTCTCTCTAACTTTWCCATTTCCTGAGCAGTCCTTTGTCTTTCTGCCTGTATATTGCATATGCAAATGGGAATTTTGGAAGTAAGGAAGTATAAATATTACGCTAAGGAAAAACAGAAATGTTTTTATCTTGTTTTTCAGCACAGGAGGTTGAGAAAAAAGGCAGCACTTCTCATCTTGGTTTGGCTAATTCACAGCAAAATTCCCAGCTGTACTAATTCAAAGCCATTTATTGTGGCCCTTGGTTGCCTGAATAATACAAATCAGCYGGATGCATGGTGCCTGGATGCAAAAACTATGATGTCCCCCAAGGTAGGAGGAACATGGAGAGTGACTTAGCTTTTTACTCAGGTATAAGCCTGGTCCAACCATCCTATGTTTGAAACAATAAGAGAAAGTGGCACTTGGGCCTCTTCAATAGATAAATAAAGAATTTTAACATTCGTAGCTAAAATTTGACACGGTCAACTTGCTCCAGATTTATGAAGACATGCGCACCCAGAGAGAACAGTATTATTTATAGGAGAGTGTCACAGATGGAACAGATTAACTGAGATCATGGCCACATCTTTTTAAAATTCAGTAGCAGATCTACATTTCAAGAGGTAATTCCTTTTTGATTTCTATCAGCTTAGTTTCAGCAGGGCTGAATTCCTGATTTAAGGCTGATTTCCACAGATGGATTCTCTGGCAGAATATAATACTGACACTTGAAGAATTAGATTTCTGTAGCTGGTTGACATAATTCACAGTGTATTTGAGCCTGTAAAATTTTGCAGGAGAAAAAAAAACAGAGAAGAAAAGATGGGAAGCAGAAGGAATTATGCCAAGGTCATTTGAAGTTCATGAAAGTCATGGAGAGGGGATCCATTGATTTCCACAGCCTTTGGCTTGGGCCCATAGAAGACAAYTTATGAAGGGATTTAGGATGAGTTTCTCTGCAGTTATTACAGGTTATGGGATTACAGCAAGGGTGAATTCAATGAAGGCATCAGTCTCTCAAACAAGTCCTGAGCATGCTTCCCCTTTCTGTCCTATTCTTCGCTGCTCCTCCTCGGCACTTCMATTTTGCAGCATGTGGAGTAAGAGGCAGATGCCTTTCAGGTGAGACTGGTTTGGGGTATTGAAAACTCATCTGATTAATATGCTGTGGGAAAGGAGTGTAGGTCAGGGGACAAGAAGTCACACCAGAGTCTTACCTAAAGGTCCTCTGCTTGAGAGCTGCAGGCATTATCCACTTCTCCTAGAGTTCCCTGCACCTGTGAAAAGAGTRGAAAAGAGAATTTCTCCTTACATTTTAGATCCATGAGAAATAAAACCCTCCRGAAGCCAATTCCAGCTTTTTCAGCAAGATAGTAAAAGACAAGGCACAATTGTCCATCATTCAGGGTAGGACTCAGTTTGAGATTATGAAACCTCAGTGTGGGGGACAGAGAGCTGTAGTGCCAAGGATTCCATCACAGGTCATAGCATCCCAGCTGAGACATCCCTGGGGTGCAGGGAGCTGCTCGATGGCCAGGCACTAGTGACCTGCCTGCCTGGTTGGCTCCCAGCTCGCTGTGTCCTTTGAGTTGCCTCACCCCCAGCAGCCATGGTCCTTTGCAGGTCATGGGCAGTGACTGCCAGCTGCATCTTGGGTGTGCCATGGCATCCCCAAGAGYGCTAAATCCTTGTGTATGCAGAACTGAGGCAAGAAGGAGGCAAATCTGTCAGGGTGAAATGAATTCTTTTCTGAGGTCTGCTGGCTGTTCTTCCTTAGGATTCAATTCAGTTGTCTGCACACAGGTGCCTAGTGCTGACTGAGACATCCCTGTGGACTGGTACACATAGCGTGGGAACCTGTAGGACATTAATGCCATAATGTAGCTGCAGCTGGGGACCAGATGCATCAGATGGCACTGAGCACCTAATCTGAACTGAGCTCTGTGACTCCACTGACCACAGCAGGYCCTTGGTGCCTAATTCACACACAAACTTCCCTAAGTATACACCTGAAAGTACATGGATWCTGTGCAGGTGCTGCCTGCTCTGGGTTAGCACTGCCCTGAAGTCCTTTGCTAACCACACCTTGAGACAGGGACATCATCTGATAAACCCAGAAGGCACTTTCACTAAATAAACACTGTTTTGACTGTACTGTACATCCTTACATTGAAACAAATGAGAAAAAAAAACCCTGAATATAGACCAGAACTTTTATTCTTTACTTAGAGAAAACAATTTCCAGAGCTGTTGGCAGTGCTGGTGAAGAGCATATTTCACACTGAATAATTATTTAATGCTGTGTAATCATGCTAAGATATTGCAGTAGTTTCCCAGGATCTCTAACCACAGCGAATGATAAATTGACTAACATGCATTGATTTGTTTATGACACTATTTAAAAAGTAGAAGTTATCAAAGCACTGTTTTGAGCAACATGACTTCACTGATTATATATCTCATCTGTCTTGCCAGGTTGATTTTCCTCTATATTATTAACTCTGAAACTTGGTTTCTTCTGACAAAGAGTTATTCTAAATCCAGCTTTTCCATTACACTGTTATTTCCATCTGGTTTTTGCACACATACTGGTTACAGCTTAAAAGTCAGTGTTGGCAACGTGTTGTTATGTGAAGTGCCAATTATAGGAGATTAGGTACCCCAAAATGCTGACTGGTTAGTGACAGACACCCTTCATGTACTGTGAACATGATAGAGAAATCAATGTCACAGGGACACCACATCACCTGGAGCATTTTCTTCACACCTCCAAGACCTGCTATATGGGTTCTGTACCAGTGGGGGACTGGAGTCACAGAAGACAGATCCCATTTCACCCAACTCCAGTCATCCAGAATTAAGTCCAGGCTAAGCTTTTGAAACAGCCTCTATCAATGGTCACAAAAGCAGAGGAAGACATTTCAAAGGGCAATTCACTTCCCCCTTGACTAGAGAGGGAACTTAATCTTTAACTAARACTGGATTAGAAACTTTCTGACAGCTGAAGTTATGTGACATAAATACTTCCCAAGTCCAAAATATGTATGAATATTACTCTGGAACCTTTTGCTCTGCACTTAGAAAATTGCTGCGTTTGCTATGATTTTAACTAAAGGTCTTTTGTCAGTAAAATTGAGGCTTGAGTAATAAGCTTGACATTTAAAATTGTCTTAATGAATGGAGAGACCTGGGAAGACCATTTAAAGCTCTATGTCTATCTGTGTACTGAGTAACTAATGCTGGTTTGGTTGCTAATTTCTGCATAGTATAGCAGGTTACTCAGCCTATTGTCTTACTCACTTCATCTAAACCAGAATTTGAGTCTGATAAGTACCACTGTGCATAACATTATCAATCACTGCCACTCTCTCTGCTGTTGCTTTATTTGTGCTTCATTACTTGTACCAGTATCTTGCATTCCATGACTTTAACTAAAATTATCTTAGTTTTAAGGGTGCCAGGGGAGAGGCTGATTTGGACTTTGGCATCTCTGAGGACTGTTTAATAGTGAAAACAGTTTGCCAAAATGCAGAGAACTAACATTTTTTTCTCTTACCTGATATTAACTTTTCTCTAAACGTGATTTTAACATTTATTTTCCATTTCAATGAATCATATGTAATGAAGTGCATTTTGATCACCTCTAATTTTAGAGTGAGGTTTGAATCTCTTGAAAGGTCCTTGWTTTTTCAGTCATATGAGCCTATATCTTCTTTCCCATGGCACCAAGGACTTTGATTTTGCACCTTGCATTGCCTTTTGCAAATCCAGGGTTACTGTTTCAAATAAGAAAACAGAAGTACTAAGAAATGGGCAACTGTTACCACTGTGCCCTATATTTCATTATGGTTACAAAGCATTTTAGGAGTCATTGAAATAATCAAATTCTAAAATGCAGATCTTGGCCAGTACCCTTTGAAGCTAAAAAATCACTTGAGACATCTTATTTCCTAAGTACATGCCTTGACACCTTGACAAAAATTGCTGGATTTGACAAACGTGCCCCGTCTCTGAAAATCAATTCCTTTCATTCAGTCAAACTAAAACTCCAGAAACATTGACTGCTAAATGCAGTGATCTTATGTTTAGGAGCAAAGAGGCACACTTCTCCCTTCCCAAGGTATTATTTCAATCAATCATTTTAATGAGCTATCTTGGCTTAGAAAGGGATTTTCTGTACAAGTTTTCTTTTGACCTTGAATATTAAATTTGGCTCTGACAAGTCACACCAGTCAGAATTMAAATATATAGACTTGCGATTTCAAGGTTTGTTTTTATATATGTCCCCTTTATCTAGTGCCAAAAAATCTTTTATTACAGAACATTTCTTAGCTCCTTTTCAATGAATATGTAAAATTCAATGGCAGAGAATGATCACCCTTTTGGTAGGTGTGTTTGTAATATTTTTTGCACACTCCCCCCTCACATCCCAATTTCATCTACTGAATTTGACCTGCAAAAATTTGCAGTTATGGTCAACTAAAAAAGTAATTCAGTTTTCCAAATGTCTTGCTGAGAAGTGTGATTATCTCAAAACAGAAGAAACAAGGGACTTGTATTTACAAACTGTATTTTCAAGATCAGAAAACAGAGTTGTGATATTAAGTTGATTGAGACTGCTTATGATACAATCTCATATTCAAWGCTTTAGATTTTCTTTAATGAGATGAGGCAGTGTTGTGGTGTAACCCCAGCCAGCAGCCAAGCCCCACACAGCCTCTTGCTCACTCACCTGTGGGTGGGATTGGGGAGAAAATCAGAACGGTAAAAGATAAAAATCTCATGGCTTGAGGTAAAGACAATTTAATAGAGAAAGCAAAAGCCATGCACATAAGCAAGACAAAGCAAAGAATTAATTCAYTCCTTCCCATGGGCAGGCAGGCGTTCAGCCGTCCCCAAGCGATCAGGGACCCATCACATGTAACGGTGACTCAAGCGGATGAAAGCCATCGCTTCAAATACCCCTTCCTCCTTCTTGTCCCCAATTTATGCCCTGAGTATGAYGTCACACAGTCTGGAATATCCCTTTGGTCAGTTGGGGTCACCTGTCCTGGCTGTGTCTCCTCCTGCCCTCCCAACGACCCCCAGCCCCCTCCCCAGCGTGGCAGTACAAAAGCAGAAAAGGCTTTGGTTCTGTGCGAGCTCTGCTCAGCAGTAACATAAACATCTTTTTATTATCAGCACTGATCAGCTGTATATCTATTATATTTATCATCAATCTACATATTTATCATCAATAAACCCAAAACAGCCCCACACCAGCCACTGTCAAGGAAATTATCCCAGCTGAAACCAGCACAGGAAGAAATCCACCACTTACGACTCGGAAAAGTATCTCTTAGAYAGAAAGACATGTAGCCTATAATTTAGCCTTCTTATTTTGATGTGTAAGTTTTGAAGCTCCATCAGACACTGCCTCTTTTAAATGCATGTTTTTCTCTCCTTGTTGCTGCTGGCAGCTGATAGGAACATCACCTTTCTGTTGCCAGGCTCAGCTTTTGGTGGGAGAGCATTATTCTCCTTTGATTAAGGTCATCCTCAGAGAGCTGCCTGCCCCAAAGCCTGTAGAAGGSCACTGCTACTGTAACAAGGAAAGCTGCAGCATTCCCAGGAGATGCCATTCCCTTGCATACCTGAGGTCATGGTTGATGGGTCTATTTGGTGCAGAACAGCTTGGAGGAGAGGSAGATGTGGCAGTGTTCTTGCCCTCAGCTATGAAGAGACTCTGCTGTCTCCTGAGTGAACAGAAATTGAAAGAGTTGATGAAATTTGGAAGATWTTGAGAGACTTCATGGGCTGGTAGGTAAAACCAGGCCACTCTCTTTTCCTGAGCTGTCCTGCTTTTTCCCACTGCCCTGTAACCCATCCTGCAATAAAAGTGACAATGCAGAACAGTCAATCAGAAGCAACTACTCTTGGATTAGACTTGGATCAGAAAAGTCAAGAAGAATTTGTCTGATTTTTGGAGTAGGAGGCTCTGTTCCACCTGCAAATCTGATCMTGTATCCAGTTCCAGGTCAAATTTCTCAAGCTGATCCTCAGCACCACAATTGAGATTCAGTGGAAGAGACATGAATATTAACAGATTAGGAGATGATTTAGAGGATTTGTCTGCTGTTACTCAGAGTGCATCACTTAAGTGGACCTCAAATTTCAGCTTACTTGTGGAATTTTCATCATTATGTGAATAAAGWGGTCACAAAAATGTTTTTCAGACATTTCAAAGAGCATATCCCTTGGAAGCACATGGAAGCACAAGGAATTAATTCATTGACTCAGTAAATGAAACCATGTTTTAAGCATTAAASTGGCAGCTGCTGAGCAATTAAAGGATATGCCTATTTCCAAGTGCTGCTGTAAASAATATAGCCAAAATATTTTTAAAAGTGTACCATTATGGCATACTTCAAGACAGTTTTGAGTCGTGTACACTTCATGAATTATTAGCAAGTTTGACAGTGTGGGAAGGCTTTGATCGAACCAGTCCAGGGCTTCAACATTTACCCAAAAAGGCAGACAGGAATGCCTGGAAAAAAAATTAAATAACTTTCCTCCCTGCTTTGGGCCAGAGTGAGGGGAGTGTGATTGCTGTTCCCACATAATTTTGCATTTGTAATACTGGAAYTTTTTTTTTAATTACCAAGGAGCCAGTACAGCTAAGAGATACTAAATTTTTTACAGGTGTACCCTTTGTACATACTGATAGGAGCCAGACACTCTGCCACAATCAGTGTGAAGCCTCCCTCTGAGCCTGATTTCCTGCACTGGCACAAGAGCACAAGTCCCAGCATGGTGTGGGAGTGACAAGTGCCCCACAAGCTTGCACCCACCAGAGATGCTCCTGCAGCTTTTTTGTTATCAGAAATTTTGGGTATGGGGATAAATTTCCCAAACCCAACACACCCTGACAGGATCTTGACAAGATACTGTGTCTGTCTGCCTGTTAGGTTCAAAATATGTTTTTGATATTAATTTTCAAAATGTTTTTCAGTAATTGTGCCTCTTCCCTTGACATTCCTTTGGTGAAAAAAAATGGTCCATAGCTGTTTGTTTTGAAGAAAACCCCTTCCCTGCTTCTGAAGACAAGCAKACTGTGCTTTTGGTATAACTTTCTGTGTTAAACCCTACTTTGAAGAAGCTCATGATTCACAAGACATGCATAAATGCTGCCTACCTACTGCTCACCACCTCTTGCTGTTACACAATCTCTCAAATCTGATAAACACTTCTAGGGCTTTGTCATATTCTCTTTGTTCAGGTACTTGAACAGTCTTCTGTAGGATAACACATAATTGATACAGTTTGACTTTCACTATACTGCAGATTTAAATCCCCTTCAAGTATCCTAGTTTATCAGAGRAGAGAAGTCTTCCATTTGGGAAAATGGGCTTAGTTGGGTACAAACTGCTCTCTAGTGAGGCTAAGAAAAAAAAGAAAACTATTTTAGTGGAGAACTAAAGCTAAAAATAAAGAAAAAGGTTCGCCATCAAGACTTTGAGGCAAATAAAAGAAAAAATATTACCTCTAGGCTAGCTACACAGACTGCTGCAGAGAAAACACTTTAATGACAGAAAGACAGCAAGGTGTCAGAGAGGGAAATTATCCTGTTGGTAGAGCTCTTCTGTGCTCTCTTCCCTGTGAGAACTGCACCAAAGATTTGGGAGTGCTATGGCAAATTTCTCCTCGTGGATGGGAAGAGGCAAGTTAAAATGGAAGATGCTTTAGTTGTCCAGCATGTAGATGCCAGCTAGATTACAATGTAGATTTACAATGGTAGACCTTGTAAATCTCTACCTAAAGTTTTAAGGAGTGGTTGCACAGTGGTCTGCCTTTTCCCATGGCCATCTTTGCTGCAAGGCTCCCAGTGCCACATGTCAGTACAGAAAGATTGAAAATCAGTCTCAGGCTGTGGYTTAGGAAATGAAAAAGAAATCGTGCAGAGTTCACACACACGGGAAGCTTTTGAAAATATCAGTTCTACATTAAGAAATGCTAGAAATGGAAAGTGATGTTCAAAGTGGAAAAAGTTGTATGGGAGATTAATAAACAACTGTGAGAAAATAAAGATTTATAGCATCTGAAAGGCACATCCTCTRGCACAATGGCATGAGAAACAGCATCTTCAGACGAGGATGGCAGTGTAGAGGCTGATAGGCCAGGAGAGAAACAGTGAAGATCATTCTGAAGAAAATATTCTCATTTAAACAAAGTGCATGTGACCACACACACACAGRCACACACTCACATAACYGTATCAAGGGGTGGGCGCTTCCCTGAAATTCCAGAAGTCTAAAAGCTGAAATCATGGAACAGGTATGTTTGCTTTTAAGTTTGAAAGCAGACATAGCAGACACCTCAGAACTGGAGAGGAAAACAATAATTATTGGGATATAGCAACAATTAGGAAAAAATTATTTCAAAGAAAAAAAAAAAAGGGTGGCTTCCCAGGTCTAACAGTGCAACAGTGCTGCTGTATATCACAGGAGGCATGCAGTCAAATCAGGTGATTAGTTTAAGCAATTGACTCAAAATGCAAAGCCACCATGCATAAAAGGTCCAGATCTAAACACCAAAAATGTAGTTTCAAGACTGTACTTTAGCACAGGATGGATGGATGACCACAGTGACAACAAATGCAGGAAACCCAGTAAGAATGAGATGCATGAGCTTTATATAAATTTTGTGCAATAAGATTGCATTTCTAGACTGCTCCACAGAGAAGCTAGTCAGAGAAAAGGCAGGTGGAACAGAAGCTCTCCACTGAAAATGGAGCTGTGGGTTTAAAATCTGACTGTCCAWGTCACAATGTTCAATAAAAAAAATCCTAAAGCAACAAATAACAATATAAATATTATTAGATTTGAAAGGAAACAAATAAAATGGTGAAGTGTTCACAGGTGACATAACAATTGTCTCAAAATACAGCAGATTTGAACAAATGCACCTCACTCTCAACGGCAGGAAGACCAACAAAAATCCCACCATCAAACTACTGTTGTTCAAGATTGAGGTAAGACCATCCTAAAAAAATTGTCACTGGAGCTAAAGCAACCTGGATCATATACTTGGGTTTCCAGAAGGCTTTCAGGAAGGTGCTGAGGGAGTTTTGGGCTCRGGGAGGGTGTGTGTGTGTGTGTRGSGSGGGGSRSMKYYWCWYYYYMYSCYSYKYKKSKCWSRRGRG
Organism: Malurus melanocephalus; assembly: GCF_030028575.1. Taxonomy (NCBI): domain Eukaryota; kingdom Metazoa; phylum Chordata; class Aves; order Passeriformes; family Maluridae; genus Malurus; species Malurus melanocephalus. Next base: position 447,593 of record NW_026623325.1, on the reverse strand, counting down.
ARSRKKGKRGAKSYKSYMYSYGKGGGRGRRSWSSYCKSCTSSTKYYKSMRRRSCCMRSMWYYYYKSYYSWTKGKTYYYKKTTKSYSSMMYKKKRWYCTYYKSCCCYKKKSCYTKSYYRGGACCCCTGATATTSCRGCTGCAGTGGTTGAGTTCTGYTSCATCCCGTCTGCAGCYGCGGGATTCTGCTCATCTCTTTGCTCATCCAGCCATTCTGGGGTWTCTTGCTGTCCAGAGGAGCACYRAGATCRGYGTTTCYRCTGTGAGTTTGCAGARGAACTTTTTCTCCATCCACCTCTGCCGGTTTGTGTCCGCCATTGGCCACTGGGAGMTCTGAACCAGCCGGGACCCGCGCCACAGCGCCCCCTGCAGCCACYGGGGAATCATCGCACCCGCCCTGCCCGGCCGGGAGCCAACAGCGCCCCTGCCGRCTGGGACTGKAACTGCACCAAAGGGGAGGGTGTGTCTGTGTGAGGCTGTCACTGGGTTTGKGACTGGGYTGGTTGTTGCTATTGTTRTTGTTACTTGTTYCACCTTGTTAYACATRTWAGTAAAMACTGTTATTCCCTTTTACCCATATTCTTGCCTGAAAGCCTGTGATTTTCAAAGCTGTAATAATTCGGAGGGAAGGGGGGTCATATCCAGCATTCCAAGGGGGTCCCTGCCTTCCTTGGCAAGTACCTGTCTTTCAAACCAAGACAGGTGCCAAGGATCAAAGAACACATTTGCTCTTGGATTAATAAGTCATTTAAAACTCGGGAAAAATGAAGACATGGATACAGAGATATTCAAAGACTTTTGAATCTTTGTGGGAGTTATTAAATCTCTTGTTGGAGGTGGGAAGGTATCAGACAAGTATTTTGAGGAAGTTCATAGCTGTACTTTTATGTAATAGCATTTCCTTCTGGAGTGACATGTGATAAATGAAACAAATGACTCTTAGTTGCATAAAAGCAGCAGTATCTCAGGACCTCACAGGATTTCATTCAGTTCTTCTTTTCCTGTCAAATTTTTCAGCGAAAGTGATTCTGCACTGTGTAGACTGGTGTTTCTATTTTTTTTTTTTCTTTTAATGTATTTGGCTAAAAAAAGAAACACTCCATAGAATCCACAGAATAATAGAATCATTTAGGTTGGAAAAGACCTTTAATATCATCGTCTGACTATAAAACTGACACTGCCAAGTCCAGCACTAAACCATGTCCGTAAGTGCCACATCTATGTATSTTTTAAATACCTCCAGGGATGCTGATGCCCCTGCTTCCCTGGGCAACCTAGTTTAGAGCTTGACAATCCTTTTCATGAAGAAAAGTTCCCTATTATCCAATCTAAACCTCCCCTGGTGCAATTTGAGGCCATTTCCTCTTGTCCTGWCACCTGTTTCCTGGGAGATGAGATTGACCYCCCCCTGGCTGCACCCTCCTTTCAGGCAGTTGTAGAGAGTGACAAGGTCCCCCCTGAGCCTCCTTTCCTCCAGGCCAAACAYCCCCAGCTCCCTCAGCTGCTCCTCACAGSAYTTGTGCTCCAGACCCTTCCCCAGCTCCRCTGCCCTTCTCTGGACACGCTCCAGCCCCTCAATGTCTTTCCAGCACTGAGGGGCCCAGAAATGAGCACAGGATTCAAGGTGAGGCCTCTCCAGTGCCGAGTACAGGGTGGCAGTCACTGCCTTGGTCTTGTTGATGACACCATGGCTGATACAGGCACAGCTGGGCACAGCTGGTTCATGTTCAGCCACTGTTGACCAGCACCCCCAGGATCTTTCCTCCTGGGCATTTCCCAACCCCTGCCCCAGCCTGTAGCGCTGCCTTGGGTTGTTGTGACCCAGCTGCAGGACCCAGCACTTGGCCTTTTTGACCCCATAAAATTGGCCCTGGTCCTTTGATCCAGCCTGCCCAGATCCATCTGCAGAGCCTTCCTGCCCTCCAGCAGATCAGCACTCCTGCCTAACTTGGTGTCACCTGCAAACTGACTGAGGGGGTTCTTGATTCAGGTCATCAATGAGGAAGTTCAACAGAGCTGGCTGCAAAACTGATCCCTGGGAACACTGCTGGTGTTCAGCCCCCAGCTGGATGTAGCTCCATTCCCCACYACTCCCTGGGTCTGGCCATTCAGCCAGTGTTTTATCCAGTGAAGAGTGCACCCAGCCAAACCATGAGCAGCCAGCTTCTGCAGGAGAATGCTGAGGGAAACTGCATCAAAGGCTTTTCTAAAGTCCAGGTAGACAACAACCACAGCTTTTCCCTTATCCACTAAGCAGCTCACCTTGCAGTGGAAGTTTGTTCAAGGAGGACCTGCCTTTCACAAACACATGCTGTCTGGGCCTGTCCCTCTTATTGAGGGTGACATGTGATGGCACTCAGGATGATCTGTTCCATGACCTTCCACAGCATTGAGGCCAAGCTGACAGGTTTGTAGTTCCCCAGATCCTCCTTTTGATGCTCCATGTCGATGGGTGTCACRTTTGCTCACCACCAGTCACCCAGGACCTCCCTGGTTAATCAGGACTGCTGATAAATTATTTGGCTTCTATTTAGACTCCTGAAGGTTAATATGGTAGTTTTAAAGCTGACCTGTCCAGGCACCTCAATAAGATATTTGCATTGATATATCCCATATCTCAGGACACAGAAGTKCCCTGCAGGAGTGCCTCTGGAACTCTACCACTTCTGCAGATTCGCTCAAGACAGAGGTTTGTGCTGCAGCCTTCTCTGGTGGCCTGCAACCCTTTCAATAAAGAGTTGTGATGCCTCTCAAGGCTCACATGGATCTCCCAGAGTCAGTGTGGATGTTCTCAAGCACACTCGTTCATGACAAGTGTCCTGTGTGTTGGTGTCCCTGGGGTGTAGAGRTGGTAGTGTGAGCACCCTGCTGTGAAGGCTCCTCTCAGGAAGGTGCTGTCCTGGGCARGGCCAGTGGTGCCCCAGGCACCATGGGGACATGGTGCAGAGGTCCTTTTGGGTCTCTTCCATGGTTTGCAACAGGGGTTTCAGACTCTGCTTTGGGTCCAGAAAGGATGAGGGCAGGTGCTGAGGAAAATGTAATGGGAGGCAGARAAGCTGGCACTTCATTGATTTCCTCACTGTGAGCTACAATCAATGTAAACCAATCATCTGTTGATGAAAACCTGAAGAATGATTAAGAAAAATCCAGATACATGTTTTGTTACTAATGTAAACCCATGAAAAAATAAAGCAGGTTGTGATGAAAACTTTCAAAATGAATTCTCTTATTTTGTGCAGCCTACATCATGGAGCTAAAAATGATACTTACGTTTCAGTGTTGCTGTGGTTACTGATGCTATTCTTCTGAGTCTTTAGAGGAAATGAATTGATTGTGTTAAGAAGGAGGTTGTGTACAGAAGCTAACCTTGGACCTTCATGATGATTTCATTTATATTGGTCTAATTTCKAACTTCCATGTCCTAATTTACTCTTAGCCAAAGCAGCTCTAGTTTAATTTTTCTGTTTTTTTTACAGACAAGTTAAAACTCTTACAGACAAGGTTGAAAGTTTTGATCTGAACTCCCAAAAGACAGAATTTATCATTCATCTACTATTGCTTCCCAAAGCACTCCAGGAGAAATACTTCATTGAATATTCAGGTTGACTTTCCTCTTTAATTTGATAAATTCAATAATGGAGAAAATACATTTTTCTTTTGCAGTAAGGCTGATGTGACAACCAAAGATATTTGTTCTATGAATCCTTTTCCATACCCCTTCTCCCAAACCCACATGACTCTATATGCTATTTGCTGTGAATCGCACCACCACAGGAGAGCAYACGTTGGGAGCATCTCTGCTCCAACCTCCTGCTCATAGCAGGTTGGCTCTGAGATCTGACCAGGCTTTTCAGGGCTTGAAAACCTCCAGCTGRGGCTTGAAAACCTCTTAGGATGAAGTGTTGGCTTGTACCTCAAAATATTTGTGACTTCCACATGCAGGAGAGACAAAGAGGCAKAAGAGGAGCCAAGCTATGTAAGGGGTTAGGACCATACAGAGGTCTGGTGACAGTGCCAGGAGCCAAGGCTTGACTTCTTGTGCTCAGGTGAAGTCAGGAGAAGCCAACAAACTGTTCCACAGCCACTGATTTTATGTAGTTCCCAATTTCTCCAGAAGCCAGGGAGCTGTGCAGGCCTTCAGTGTAGGCAGGTCTCTCCCTGGGAAATGCAGTCATGAGATGGTTAGGAAGACAATCTTGAAAGGAATGAGAAGGGAGTGTCTTCTACAAACAGACTGTCTCTGGGTGTAAGATAAGGCTGATACTGGGAGASAGAAGTAAACAATGGGAAGGATTTCCATAGGAATTCCTTTGATTGACTTATCCCAGACCATGTTAATGGACTACGAGAGCAGAGACACAGAGATGTATATTGAAGGGGGGCAATGTATGATAGAAAGGGGGGTTTCATCAGGCGTTTTGGGGAGYCTGTACCTCTCAATGGGGAAAGAGAGAGGGAACTGCATCCAGGAAATTGGGATAAAAAGAGGCTGTGTCCTCTATGAATTTGAGAGACCTGATGGGAAATGTCCATGACCTCTCCCTTTATTCACGAATAAAGTTGTGGGACTCCTCTGTCTCATTTTTGGACATAAACCTCTGGTGTTTGTGGATTAATTTTCCACCAATCTCATAGCTCAAGTGCCAAAACCACTCAGGCACATTTATCTTGTGGCTGTGCTGGAAGAAGCCGAGTACATTAAAGCAGACATGATTCTGCATTAATCTTGCTACCTGGTTGTGCTGGATTAGAAGTGGCTTTTGGCCATTAGCATGTGATGGTGGAGCGATGCCCCAGGGGAGGGAAGATAAGAGGCGCTGCTGCTTGACGATAATGCCTTTCAGCAACAATCCGCAAGTGGGTTGAGTGCGTGGATGATTTAAGATCAGCAGACACGCAGCACTGGCCGTGCTCTCGGTACATTTGTGCCGTGAGCACACTGTGCTGAGGACGCTCATCCTCTGCTGATGCATCAGCAGCATTCAGAGCCTGCTCATGGCAACTTAGAGCTAATGCACAGCTCGTCCTACAGTCTCACTTACTAATGAGACTGTTTGTTCCTTCTCTGGAGAAGGTGAAAGCCTATGCAGTGATTTATGACCAACACAATACTGTAGGGACAGCTTAACTTTATGTAAACCTAGTTTAGCTTAAATCAATTGGGTAGATGTTTGAATTCACACACAAAATGCTTGTATTGTTTTCACTAACTCTGTTTGGAAATCACTCCAGCTTAATCAGGGCATCCCCTGGTGTGATATAATGAGGTCTCTYCACAGATGAGTTACACTGATATAAAGAAGCTATACAGGAGTGTTCAGTGCAGCACAAAACTGTTTGTAAATTAGCCTTAAGGCACAGCAGATTTGGATAGCCTGCTCGGGCTATTTGCACYGGTTTAATTAATTTGCTTTGTTACTTGAATTCCATTAAATTACAGAAAGTTTTGATTTTAGACAAAGCCTCAGGCYCTGATCTTCCATTTGGACCTCTCAGTAGCACTGGCTGAACTGCTTCTGGTGAATGCTTCATTTGCAACATCGCAGTGCTGGTCATCACCGGGCTATTAGTGARTATGACCCAATTTGCAAAATGGTTTCCCTGAAAAGCAGTTTCAGGGCTGATGATGAGGTGCTCTCCTATTTACAGACTCTGAGCTCCTCTGGGTAAAACATAAGTACACTTTGAATCATCTGCCCGAGGGGTTGTGAACTGATAGCTCCTAAGCTATCGGGTTTGMTTCTTCCTCTGCCTTAAGAGCTGTGTGTCCTGCTGTGCCATTTCTTGTAGGGTTGGTTTGCAAGGAAGCCTCCTGGAGTATCCTAGCTGTGGCTGCTCCTAGATTAAGGAAAATTAAAGGGAAAGAGTGGGAAAGCAAGAGGAATATATTGGCTGGGAAACACAGCCTTGTCAGTGTCCCATCTGGGAACCACATTAGGTGGCTGTGCCTGGTCTGAGCAAAAGCTGTGGGCTGTGCTGGCTCCTCCTTAGACATGAGGTGACACTTTAATCTGGACTGGAAGAGACCAAAAAGGGGTTTTCTCTTGAAACTACTGTGARGGTCTGACATGGACACTGAACCCCCTGTTCTAACTCAGTGGGTCGTTGTTTCCAACTCTGTTTGATTGTGCCATGTGAAAAACCAACATAGAAACAAGCACCAAGGAGTTTTAGACAAGAGAGTAAGTAATTCCAACTGGGATGGGCTTGTGGTATAGAGCAAAACAGTTGTTGTTTTGTTTTTTTTTTTCTGTGAATTGCATACTTTAAAAATGCAAGGCAGGACATTCACATCTCATAAAAGCATACAAATGCAACTTGATGAAGCTTTCTGTGAACGGCAAGCATTTTCTCAGAGTGCCGAATACAAGAAAAAGAGACAACCCAAATGAGAAAACCACAGCATTTCCTTGGAAATGACTCCCTAATTCCTGCTGCAGGWGATTCCACTGACAGTGACGATAGTGCATCTTCTGAGGGTCCAGAAACTACCTGTGCCTCATGGGAGTAGCAATTTGGGTGTTTAATCCCTGCATTTTCCTCCTCAGGTGTTCTCTCACGCAGCACATCACCTGGGACACCTTGTGGTGGTGGCACAGCCACCTATCATGTAAAAGGAGATGTAATACATCCCAGGAAACACAGCCCTTCCAAACAGTCTGGTTCAGGGAGAAGGGAGAAAATTTGCCTTAATTTGGGCAGGGTTGTGTCATCTCAGCATGCCTGTTTGTTGCAAAGTGGGAAATACCTGGCATGAAGGGGTTGATAACCATGTGCTTGCAGCTCTGAGATGCTGTCAGGATGATGGGAAACCCTTTCCTTACCCTGSAGCCAGGCCCTGGGTGAGGAGGGAGAGCCCTTCATTTCACCAGCCAAGGGGAGATGAGGCATTTCCATATTTCCAGATGTCAGGAGGTGCGTGGCAGGTGGACAGATGGGGTGTTTCCTGGAGCTGCTGGTACTGGCTTCCTCTGGATGGAGGGCTGGACTGCACACAGGGATGAGCTCTGCACCTTCCTAGGGCTTTTTGCTTTGGGAGTGATTGTGTTCCTGGCCTAGGTATGCAGGTGCATCTGGGTGAGGAAACACACCAACACTTCCTTGGAAATTTTGCCCATCTGGTGTGACTTGCCGTTCTGGTGTGATGTTTTTTGTTGTGACTTGGGACAGTACCCGGCTGCATCCACTCGCTGCTGGGACCGATGTGGCTGCTGGGGCACCCCGGGATCCCTGGAGCTGCTGGGGCATTCCTGCGGTGGAGCCGGTGACCGGACGGGTCTCACGGATGTAGATTCGGGTGGGGATCCCGGGGCAGGGGGCCGGCCCAGCGGGTCTCCCTGCGGCCCCGGGCGCTGTTCCCGCAGCCTGGGGACTTGCGGGGCACTTCCAGAAAAACAGTGGAGCTGGAGTCTGGCACTAAGGGATTTATTTCTTTAGGACAGCACCGTCTAGCGGGACACA
>NW_026623325.1:429910-439725 GCF_030028575.1 Malurus melanocephalus | reverse complement strand
CTGAAATTGTTGAGACAGGCCAATGCAGATGCTGCACATGGAAGGGAGGGAGAGTGCTGAGGTCCACAGACCTGTGCAGTGCTCCTGTGCCTGCAGAGGTGTTAGGCAAGATGTGGAATAGTAATTTCAGGGTCAGAGGATAGGAGAGACAAAAATTACTCACTGATAAAAAGCAAACTTGGAAAGCCCTGAGCCAACAAATATAATTTTGAAGTTTCYTCTGCTTTGAGGGGACACTGGAATATATGACCAGCAGTGGTGTACTGCAGCMTAAATTATTTTGTGATTCTAATTTTGCCCTATGTCTGCATTTTMAAACAGAATGCTCCTTTGATGATGTATGGTCTTTTGGGAATTACATTATTGGCATTAACCTCATAAAACTGACCAGTTCATTCTCCAAAGTACTGACACATCCGTCTGCAGCACAGGCACATTTCAGATGTTCCTGGGGTCGTCTCCCTTCCTTGGAATTGCAGATTCTTTTGGACAGCTTTAGGAAAGAAAGACTTTGCTGCAGAGTACAGCTGTCAAGTTAGGGCTTTGGACATGGACTGCATTCTCGAAACTATGTTTTAAGAAGCAGAAAAAACCTATTTGCTCACCACAAAACTGGCCCCACATGGGACAGAATTGAAACAGTTTAAATTGGAAGGCTAAGGACACAAKGGATATTTTCCGACTCTGCAGAGCTCGTAGCAATAATACTGCTCTGTATAAGCAAGAAGATGCACAGATTCCTGGAAAGACAGCAAGTGCATGTTCCAGGAACACTTAAAGTGAGTAAYAGTTGAATTTCTGAAAAAAAGCTGCAAGGTCAGTTGGTGCCTTCTGTTAGCACAGACAATAGGTAGAGGAAAGCCTTACTTTTTGAGATTGGTTGGACTTGACAGCTCAATGTAGAGGTTATTTGTCTCCCTGCCTGCTGAAAAAGTTGTTCTGCCAGTGACTTTCTTCCCCAGGATTTGGGGTTATCCATGACTCTTTGAGGGGGCAGTGACTGAACAGTGATTGGAACAAGCAGATGAGAGCAAATTGCTACACAACTGGGCCATGCTGAACAGGCCAGGGTGCCCTGCTCTGTCCCACTCTCCTCCCCTGTGMCCACAGTGGATGTGGAATTTACCATTTCCCTCCCTTTTCACAGCATGGTTTGGAATAGCTGCATATGCTTAAGTTTATAAAGGCATCAGGAAAAGGAAAGTGTTGTGTTTAYTCTGCATAACCGAAGCATAAGGGGCTGGGAGAAGGAAGTCTGTGGCTCTCAGCAGCATTACACAGCCATGGCACTCCCTACTCACTAAAAGCACATTGGCCCTTCAGTAATTTCCGCATGATCAATGCTCAGGAAGCAAGGGGTGGGCTCTGCAGAGATCTGTGCGATGTGGGCCATGGCAGATGCCCAGATTTGAAGGCACACCAAGTATCAAGGCAGAACCACACCGGACTTCCAGCCCTGCTGGCTCTACTCCATCTGCAGTGGCTGGATTTCCTCTAGGATGTCTTATGCCCCTGTGTGTCCCCAGGCAGAACAGCCCCCTGAGAAGGGAGCTGGGGAAGGAGCTGGTGTGACACTGGCACCTGGTTCCCAGTGCCAATGGCTGAGCTGGCCCTGTTGCCTCACAGGCCATGGTCCTGCATCCCCTGTGAGCAGCYGAACTGAAAGCTTGAGAAGAAACAAAATAACTGRATTWTGAAAAAGAARTSCCCTCAGAAGCAATATAAAGARAATGATTTGYGCTCRCTGTGCCTTCTAATATAACTATGARATGGAGCAATTTTGCATATTTATACTTTTATTCTACAGGCACCTGCTGCATATTTATCATAGCAATGTCTCTTGTGCCTTTCTGTCTGTTCATAAACAGCTCAGTATCAGTGATTTGAGCATTCATCGCTTTAAACTGGAGCAAATAGTTACTGAAAGTGCTTACTGCACACAAACTCCCCACATAGAAAAGGTGATTAAGGTACAACTGTAGCTCCAGGATATGATAACKGTGCCCTGCCTTTGGGAATGAGCCATAATTAATAACCTTCCTTGGAGTGGTTTGATTCTTGCTGGTGCCTTCAGACAAGCCAGCTCCCAGGTGCACATCTCATTTTCTTTGTGGCAGGAGTAGCATCTGCATAGCTGAACTCAGCATTCCACAGCTGGAGGTCCTGGGTCTATGATGCGCTGTAAGGTGTTAGCAAGTCCTTGCAAGTCCAGAGCAAAGATTCACTGTGTTTGCATGCAGGCAAGGGAGGAAGCCAAAGGAGTRATGGTGAGTCACTGCTGATGTGGCATCCCAAACTGCCCYCAGCACTCGAGGTGAGGCTGCTCCAGGTCAGAGYAGAGCGGGACAATCCCCTCCCTTGTCCGGCTGCCRATGCTGTGYCTGATGCCCCCCAGKACACGCTTGGCCCTCCTGGCTGCCAGGGCACTGCTGGCTCATGTTCAACTTGTCATCAACCAGGACCCCCAGGTCCCTTTCTGCAGAGCTTGTCTCCAGATGTTCATTCCCCAGTCTATACATGCAGCCAGGGTTGCCCCATCCCAGATGTGGAATTCAGCACCTGCCCTTGTTGAACCTCATACAGTTGGTGATTGGCCATCTCTTTTTAAAATTTATTTTAATTTTTTTAGGTTTTTTTTATTGAAGGTGAGAACTTCACCAAAAAATCCCTTCCCCCCCAAAAAAATGGCACTTGGCCTTGGTGGAAAAACAACTTCCTGCTCACTCCTTTGCCTGGGCTTCACAGTTTAGTGAGCATGCCTGATTAAGTCCTTCTCGGTCAGATCTGTGGGATGGGGGATGCTGGTGAAGACAACCAGGTCATGCAGCATGTCCTTAGAGCTGAAACTGAGCTAGATACCTGCCCTGAGTTTCTGCTGACTCCCAAGGGAGCAGCACCTGAATTCTGGAGTTGATCTTGCCATGAGAGCGCACTCTACTCTGGTTCTTGCTGGCAGAATTCCCTCAGGATGCTTGTCCCGATTACTCCATCAGAGCTATGACCTGCATTATCCTGGGGTCTGTAGTTAGAAAAAAATCACCATCCATCTTGGTCAAGTTTCTGTCTTCTCAGAATGCATTTGGCTTTTMTTTTGGGGTTGTTTCACTGGTTTTTTCTTGTGTTTGCTTTTTAACATGGGATRGTGAGGGGAGGATTGTTGTAGCAGATAAGGTCAGTGGATCCACACCAGGACTATGACATGTTTTGGTTGTCTATTTGGATAGACGGCCTACTGTTTCTTGCCTGAATTTCCTCAGGAAGTGAGGCTTGTGGGATCATGTGGTGGTCTCCCTCTGTGCTTCTCCCWCTAGTAATTTTGAATCCAGTTTCAACCACGCTGGACAGGAAAGTAGATATATCAAATAATCAGATAATCCAAAATGCTGGCACATATTTAGTGAAAATAGCTGGAGAAGCTTGGTTTGTCATGAAGGGGAAACAGGAGGTCATGCCTTATCAGACACCAGAGAAGCCAGCCTGGGTGGCTGGGATATTGAAAGGGAAATGCTGAATGCTGAGACATCCTGGTTCTACTGCTCCCACAGCTGTGAGAGTCGGTGTGAGTCAGTTCAGCAGTGGGAAGACACAGCCCAGAGCACCCCCAGTCCCTGCCAGAGGCCACCGCTGTGGGCACTGAGTCCTGAYCTCTGCTTCTGCTCATAAATGGCTGCTCTGGGCAGTGGGGATTTAGGGGAAAGTCTGGCCCCACTGCTTGCACAGGGATGGTCAGTGACTGGGCCAACAATGCCTTCAGCATCTAGTGGAAGACACTCTGGACCCTAACGAGGAGACTGACGGTGCAGTCGCAGCCCAGACGCTCCTCTGCAGATGTGGTCAGTGGTAATTCATGGGCACATGTGTTGGCTGTACCCATTTTTTTCAGAAGAAGGAGGGGTCAAGTGGGGACAGAGTGTCTTTCTGTGCTCCAGAGAGGATCGTCACCCAGTGGGACTCAGAAAGTGCCGCAGCAGAAAGGGGAATAGAGCATCAAGATGTTAATCCTATCACCCTGTTCACCTTCTTTTCCCCCAAGCCGGGTGCAGAACTGAGACAGATGGGTGCAGTCTGTATTGACAAGGGCACTCACTTTCTAAAAAAGAGTTTTGTTCATCTATCCATCTGCTCAGTATCCACGCAACAGCGAAATGGAGCAGCTTGTGCATATTCATGCCCTTGTTCAGCCTGCGGCATTATGAGAGCCAAATGACACGATCACAGGGACATTTGTCCATTTAGAAACACTCCAACAACCACAGCAGAATAAATGTGAAYTGAATGTTATAATTTAATTTTTGTTAATCAAAGGTAGAGCCTCGCTTYGATACAAGCAGTGGTTCACACACCATATTGAAGCAGAAAGCACAAGACCAGGCTTAAGACAGGACAGCCTTTGGCAGGGTGAGAGTGGCTGTGAACAGCTTATTGACAGCATGGAGATAGCCAGGGATGATCTCAGGGTTTCTGAACCCTTCCTATAAAAAGACAGATTAAAATTACTTCCATGCATAGTTCCCAGACACAGGAAAATGTGGACCTGCTGAAGTATTTGCCACTAGCCACTGCAGTGTAAAAGAACACTCTGACTCACTGGATTTTCCATGCTACATGTCCAAGATACCTGTCTACATGCACGTTCAAAAGAGATTATGGTGGACAGAGGCAAAGCAAACACCATGTGCAGAGACAGAAATGGCACATTTGTTGGAAATTGCCTCTGGAATAAGAAGGGGRAAAATGCCACACAACTGCAGCCAGAGAGAGGATTGAGAACATGTGAGAGGAACTGCCCTGCAGACACCCAGMTCAGTGCAGACGGAGAGGCAGAAGGTGCCCCAGTGCTGGAGCAGAGATTCCCCTGCAGCCAGTGGTGCAGCCCWTGGTGAGGAAGGCTGTCCACCTGCAGCCCATGGAGGTCAATGGGGGAGCAGAGATCCTCCTGCATCCTGTGTAGGACCCCACACTGGAGCAGATGRATGCCTGAAGGAGCCTGTGATCCTGGGGGAAGCCCATGCTCGAGCAGGCTGCTGGCAGGGTCTGTGACCCTATGGAGAGAGGAGCCAATGCTGCAGCAGSTTTGCTTGATATCCATCAGTTCCATCTTTTTCCACTGGCAAACAACCCCAGCGTCAATGTTAGTGGCTCCCTGCACTCTCACCCTAATGCCCACTGTAACCCTAGTGGCCCCTTGGATTTTGAAGCTGAGGTCCCCAACATCATGAGTGGCCCAGATCAGAAATGTGTGGAGACAGCAATATTGGTAGAGTGATGTGCTCCCTTTGGAATGCCTTTTCCAGCTCAGTGAGCACAATTTCTCAAAGCTTGAGCTTAGATTGATGGCATATCTTATTAGGGACTACTTGCATTCAGTTTGCTGTGATCAGTGCCTCAGCTGCTGGTTGCCTGCYATAAAGTATGGGTGGGTCTGGGCAGGAGGTTTTGAGCAGGTGAGCATCCCTATGGACAAAATCTGATCTTTTTCTTTGGGTCAGTCTTTACAGCTTGTTCCTTTTCCAGCTCTTGTGGTGTAGCTAATTCAGACTATTGCTCTTAAAAGTCTCTAAGTTTGCCCCTCTGTCAGCATTTATGTCTTYACCTTCAATCCTCAGCTCTATGATCTGTTGAAATTCCCTCTTCTGTCTCCACCTCCATTGTTCTGCAAAATTTCTCGCCTTTGACTCAACTTTGAAATGCTGGCTTTCCTCCATTAACCTTCTTTTCTATGGAGCAARTAATTATTAGCATTGTTACTGCTTGGATTGTTTCAGACCTTTTYCCCTCTCTTTGCATCTTCTAGCTATCTGTGCCTGGTAAAATAGTTCTGCTAGAATGATTTTTCTCTTAAGCTAGAGCTGAGTCAAATGCTGTTGATTTACRGGTTCAGTGATTGCCCTAGCAGTTGGTTACTGATTCATCCATCACTGCAGGTTTAATTTTGAACCTCAGCATTAGGTTGGTTTCTTGGTCCCTCCTGCATGAGGACTGCTTTTGCACTCAGTACCCACTTTCTTGATTAAAACYACCCCCTCTGGTCCTTGCTCAGCTTTCTCTTCTTCCAAAACATCAACTGCACCGTGTTAGGGGGAGCGACAGTGCCTCTGCAGTGGGCCCTGCTGTTCTCCCACAGCTTCTTTCCCCGGTGCTGCTGGCATGAAAAAAGGTTTGACAGCTCTGCAGTGGGGTTAGGATCATTCCCAGCTGTTCCCAGGGCTCCTGCAGTGCAGCAGTGCCCACACAGGGTCCAGCAGCCACCCTGCAGCTCTGCCCTGTGCCAGGCTCTGGCTCCGGTCTGGATCACCCGCATGTCCCCATGAGGAGCTCTATGTCAGCAGTGACCGGGGACATGGGGAGCGTCAGGGGTCCAGCACTTTGCCCAGGAGAGGTCAGAGGGGCAGAAAGAACCTGGTGGCTGCACAAGGGCCAGCCTGGGATGAGACCATCTCCCTCTCTCCCCTGCCCAGGGGTCGATATTCCCCCTGGAATCCACCTTGGAGGGCTGCAGCCATGGCCTGCACAGCTCTTCCACAAACTCAGTCATCCTCTGGCAAAGCAAAGCTTCAGATCTGCGCTGCTGAGCCTCTCTTCCATTGCCTCACAGGTGCGGGTTGCCAGGCTGGATCCTGATCTCCAGTGTTTGYTTTATCAGCTCTTGGAAGCCATCCAATCTCATCCTGCCTGGGCTCGCTCCCTCGCTGGTGCGGATGAGGGCCTGTGCTGCAGAGGCAYGTGTGTGTCTGCCTCAGTTCTTTGGTAGTGCAGTTTCTTATTTAAAATCCACCTTTCCTTTTTCTAGACCTGCATTTTTCTCTCCAAGCCCTTCCTTTATCACTTTTAGTAGTCAATGTAGCTTCAACATTCCACAAAGCCCATTGCCAGCAACTTCAATAWGTCCTGACTTTAGTGCTCTCCTGGCACTGTAAATGCTTCTCCTGCTTCCCCTGGAGCACTTTTAGCCCATGCAGTTCACCAGCTGCTGTGGCTAGGCTCATACTAAGTATCTCTGATCCTAAACTTTGCTGTGGATGGAGAGCCTGTTTTGTCCCTGGGAGCAGCCCTGTTTGTAGCTGGATGTGGTGGTCAGCACAGGAGCCCCAGTGAGTAAAGGGCCTCCCCCTGGGGTCACTGTTTGCACTGCAAGGAAGTGCTGTCAGCAGGACACACAGAACTGTGCAGARCAGAGCTTGTGTTTACCAGTGAGCCCGAGCTGCCCAGAGAGCTGAGCACAGGGAGCCACCAGCCCCACACAGCACCCTGACCCTTTGCTGCTGCACAGCCACCACCACAGGTCTCTGCAGCCCCAGGACACATCCTCCATGATGCTCAGTTTCCTAATTTCAGCTCCCTTTTTGCTTCTTGAGGGGTTTACACCTTCCTGTGAGAAGGCTTTTCTCACAAACCCTTGAGCTGGTAGTGCTGCCATCTCAGCTGCCCTGTGTGTCTGCRCTGTCACCTTAGTGGCGTTCCCTGGTTCTGTCCTGCAGATGTCCCAAGGCTTCCTGGTAACTCCAACAGCCACAGCAACCTGAGCCACAGCCATGCAGCCACAAGGGTTGTGTCAGAGCTGGTCTCAGGGACCTTGGGAGCAGACAGCTGGCCCTGAGGGGTTAAGAAGATGAAGACTGGRATTGCAGAGTTTACATCCCCAGCTGCTGCTGGAGACGGGCAGGAGCTCTGATGACCCCCTGCTCAGCTCATACAAACAAATGGCTGCTGCTGGTACCAGGTCTTCAAGACCACAACATCTCGTTTCTGAGTCCAGCAACATCGGTTTTGGGACAGGGGATGCGGTCCACCATGCAAGCTGGAACACACTGAGCAGAGATYCACACTGGTGAGTGCTAGGAATGTCATTAAGACTTTTCCCTCCTCCACAGAACAGAAAGGTTTCCTCCTAGCAAAAGAACTGGCAGTAATTGTGGTGTCTCAGCAGGATGTTTGAGCAGTGGTGATTACAGGAGTGCAGTAAATAACAGGACTGAGCTGCAATGGTGCRGAGAGAACTGGAAATCGTACATTTTGTCTGTGTATGTAGGCTGGGACATCACTTTCGTAGCTTCAAATCAAGCCCATCTGTATGATTTACTTTCTCCTCCTACTGTCTCCCTTCATTAAGGGAAATCAATCATCCCACTGCGCTGTGATTTATGGCTTTATGTTTTGCTGGGAATGTGTTACAAAGCAGAAAGTGCAAGTTTTGATGTATTAGTAAAACCAAACTTGTCTGCCTAGGGCGAGATTGGAAGAATTTAGTTTCCTCTTGGATGAATTCTGATGGATTATAAAAATTTCCATCCTCCCCTCTTCTTCCTTCTCCTCCTCCTCAACCCACACCTGATCACAAAGAAAGGCTTTGAATTAAGTGGGGTTTTTTTAAATTTTTTTCACTTCTTTCCACCAAGGCTCAGCCATTTCCCAATGTGTCAGCCTGTTCTGGCACACCTTGACCTACATCCTGCAACACCTGTGACACTTTAGTGCTCTGTGGCAGCTCTGCATGAAGCCATGGATGGATGGATGGATGTAGCTGAAGAACTCAGCCCCATCCCAGACTGCCCTGATGGCCTCCAGCAGCTGGCTATGGCCAGCATCAGCCATGGCCAGCTGAGTGTTCAATGACTCCAAGCATGGGGATGTCACCRTTTAGCTCTCTGAGCAGCACTATGTGGTGTGGTCAGTCTTTATTTTCACCAGGACCATCCAAAAGAAAAAAGTTAATCCAAAGGAAATGTGACCAATGCAGGAGACTGTGCTGGGAGGAAATGGAAAAGGAGTTTCCCATTGCAGTGAAGGGGCGAATGGCTGGCCAAATTCCCAGGTCACAGCCTGTGGAGTGCTTCAGTCCAAACATGCTGGATCACCCCACACCGCATGTGTTCTCTGCTCTGAACATGGAGATAAAGTCTTTTTTCGGTGTTGGAGGAGCAGGCCGAGGGGTAGGCATGGCTCTGCTGTGTCACTGCTGTCTCTTTCGGAAATGGAGCCATCACATCCCCTAGACTGTACTGACTAACCATGGGCACCCCCAGACTGTCCTTTGTGTACCTCATTGTTTCCCTGGCCCCCAGTTCACAGAGCCTCACACCTATTCTACAGGGGCACCTGGGAAGRAGAGGGAGGGGGTTTGCCTGCCACCTCAAGCAGGGACTGCCCCCATTTCCTTAGGTCCCCTCCCATCTGCTGGGTAGGACAGGCAATCCTCTACACCATGAGGTGCTGTTGAGGTGCTGTGCCTCAGAGCGCCTGGGATTCTCCACAGGGGACACAACAGTGAGGATCTTCTCACTGCAGCCTTATCCAGCCCTGCTAAGCAGGTGAGCTGCCACAGCCCTCAGCCCAGCCCACGCTCTTCTCCAGAGATCTGGCAGGTCAAACTGCATAGTTGGTCCCCACGCTGTGCTCCTCAGGCTTGCCCCCAGCCTGGAGCTCTCTACTGTGCTTCCCGAGCTTTGTACTCTCGTGTGGAGTAGCCAGTGCCTGGCTGCCCAGACCCATTCCTGGTCCAGGATTCACAGGTGCCCTCTGGCAGAACAACCACCTCTTCTGATACCTTCTGCCTGAATGGGATCAGCTGGACCTGCYGGCCACACTCAGAGAAAAGGCAACTTCAGTTTCCTTAGGAAAAGCAGAGGAGCTGCCAGAATGTCACGGGAAATACCTTATGAGAAACAGAGCTGAAAAGATGCCAGCATTGATTTTATACAGCTGCAAGGGTGGGAAAGGAAGAATGCTGAGCTTGGAGAAAAACCACAGCATTATCATGTTCTCTTTGAACATGCGTCTGTGTTACTCTATTGAAGCACTTGCTTGATTTACTGTTT
>NW_026623325.1:417693-429677 GCF_030028575.1 Malurus melanocephalus | reverse complement strand
CAGATACTGGCATTACAGTGCATCATATTAAATAAGCTGTTTACATCAAGGGATTGTGAAAACAGAGCAGCAGACATTACTAGGTATGTTTTGCCTGTTTCTTTATTAAAAAGCTAGTGTAAAGCCTGGGTCTGCAACATAAACTACACTAAGAGACTATTGTCTCTGTTAACATAAAACTGACACTTGACTCATCTCATTAATATCATTTCACCACTGTACAAAATTTTAGGACTAGGAAAATATTCCATGTTACCATGCWAAAGTCCCTATCACTATTCCAAGCAGCACGTGTGGTAGCCAATGAGTACTTCTGCTGAATGACCTGTCATTTTAATGTAATTTGTATWGTATTTACTCAAATCATTCTTGCCTAAATCTTTTTGTCCTTGTTCATGTRGCAAGGGTCAAGTGGGAAGAATTCTTCTGATGAGGTTTTCAAGCAGCAAAGTTATATTGAAGTGAGTATTTCCAAAAMGTGTCAGCCCCTTGAGACAAAAAAGGTTAAGTAGTTTGCTGTCTTTCCTCCTGATCTTGTTAGAAGCTGCCACTTTATTTTACCACCAAAAGCAATACTGTGGGGAATGATTTATGTGGCAACATGTTGTGGTTTAACCTCAGGCAGCAACTAAGTCCCACAAAATCACTCAC
Source organism: Malurus melanocephalus (assembly GCF_030028575.1). Taxonomy (NCBI): domain Eukaryota; kingdom Metazoa; phylum Chordata; class Aves; order Passeriformes; family Maluridae; genus Malurus; species Malurus melanocephalus. The sequence goes on along the minus strand of NW_026623325.1, from coordinate 429,026 downwards.
TCCCTCCCCCCAAGTCAGGATTGGAGAGAGACTTGGAAGAGCAAAAGCTCATGGGTTGAGATAAAGATCTTTTAATAGGTAAAGCAAAAACCACACAAGTGAGCAAAGCAAGGCATTCATTCACCTCTCCCCACGGTCAGGCAGTTCAGCCATCGCCAGGGCTCCATCACGTGTAACATGACTTGAGGAGACAAGTGYCATCACTCTGAACRTCCCCCACWTCCTTCTTCTTCCCCTAGATTTTATGWRCTGAGTWTGATGCCATATGGTATGGGATATCCATTAGATCTGCTGGGCCCAGCTGACCCGGCTGTATTCTCTTCTGACTCCTTGTGCATTCTCAGCATCCTGGGGTGAGGGACAGAAAACATCATGACTTTATTGTAAGCCCTGCTCAGCAGTAACTAAAACATCCCTGTGTTATCAAYRCTGYTTCCAGCACAAATMCAGAACACAGCCCYATACCAGCTTCYATGGRAAAAMTTAACTTTAYTCCAGCCAGAATCAGCAYACTCKCCACCYAYACCATTTCTATCATGCTCATGTCCCACATTTTCTGATACATCCTCATTAACAACTGCCSTGCCTTCCCATCCCTTGACACACAGACAGATACCATTCCCCTAGTCTATGGACCACCCCTGCAAAATGCATGTAAAGTACACACAAATGTCCACTGTGTTAATTTAGTCYCTGAATTTGGGCTCCATCTCCTTTGGAGGTCACTCAGGACAGGAAGGTGGTGTGTTGCACGATGTTAATTGGGCACCAAAGCCAGCTCAGGCCGGGTCACTGCTGCACTTTCACTGCACCTTGCAAGGCTTGTCCTGCCCTGGTTCAGGGGTTCCTGCTRGTTATGAGCTGTGAAAGCAAAAAGAAGCTCCACCAAGGAGCACTAGGCTCTAATGTACAGCCTGGTGAGCAAGTCCCATGGCAAGCACAGGAGCGTCAATTAATAGCTGAACAGCAAGAATAAAGCAGTGATAAATTCAGTCCAGCACGTTCCAAACAAACCTGTTGTTACTGGAACCCTCTGAGTGACATATTGGGAGCCAAAAAGTGCTGTTATGGTTTGAACCTAGCTGGCAACTAAACACCACCYAGCCACTCAGTCCCCCCTAATGAGGATATGAAGAAAGTGAAGAAAACTCCARAGTTCAGATAAGGGCAGCTTAATAGGTAAAGCAAAAATTAATTCTATCCCAGACAAAACTAACACACAACAAATACAGATTAGCTGACTGAAATAACAGAGTTTCTTGAGAGGGGGTTGTAGGTGTCAGCCCTTAAAAGRTTTTCAGCTCTGCAGAAATACAACTAGAAGAAACTAGCTGCTTGTGAGGCCCATATCTTTGAATAYAAATGAATGAATTGTGACATGTGCAGCAGCTATCATTTTACCAAGAGAAGATTAAAGTGATTTTGCTTGTTAGAAAAATGTTTGGGTTGAATTCATGGCATTTCTGTAAAGGTGCAGTGCTTGGGCATACTCAGSAGGATTGCTTTGGGTCGCAACCAAGTGTAAGCTTTATGCTGTAAAATAATGCTGCTATAATGTCAAAAAGTACTAAAGAAGCTACAATGTATGTGAGAGACACATGTGAGGTTTAACCTGTAAAATTCAGATGCTGTAGAGCTGAAAGAAAAACTAGATCGGTGAAGGCTTAAAAAAAAAAAAAAGAACATGTGAAGATGAAAGTTTATGTGTAGAAAGTAGATATATCTATGTTTTGATATGTATCTACAGTTTCCCATTAGCTTGCCAATGCAGTTRCCATCTTATTTTGTTATGCCATGCTAGAAACCTAGAGAGTACCAGCATGCCATGACAGCTGATGAGCTAAAGTTGGTCTTGTGGATATGTTTTAGCCCCTGATGAAGAGCAACTKCTTTGACTTAGCAATGAAGAGATGTTAACTCATGTGTGTCCACATTCTGTTATGTGAACACAAGGCCTCCTAAAGGGAAATGCCCTCTGTTCTCTTGAATAACCCAGCTCTTACTCCATGCTCCACAGACATCTTAAATATTCCCTCACCTGTCCTCACCAGTCAGGAGTTGGGTCTAAAAACCACAGTTCTCAGGGCCCTGTTACTCCCACCAGTTTGAGAGGGTTGAGGAGTCGCTACAGCCTGGTGCTCAGCTTCTCTTCCTTTCCTTTCCTTTCACTGTTGGTGACTTCAGTCAAAATTTTATACCCAAATATCATCGASGATCTGTTCCCAAATCCCCAGATGTGTTTTGAAAATGAACCTGAGAGACTGATGTTTAAAACATTGAAACAGGCATCAGGATGGCACTTCATTTTCCTCATTAAAAAATCAAATCCTGCTTGATTCTATGCAAATATAGACTTCAAAATCACTGTGCTTTACATCATGAGCTTGCACTTCTGGAAAATCAGATGTTCTTTTTTTCTCCATGAGGTGGCAGATTTTGTTGCTCTCCACCCCTTCTTTTAGTTTTTTGTTTTACTTTATGTCTTCTTATTTCAGAGACCCTTAGTAATTTTGCGTTTTTTGGGGAGTGAATGTTCTGGTACAGAAATGTTGCCTGATATCTGTACCAAAGCCCCAAACATCTGCATTTGAGATCTATGAGGCTCCTGGCCTAGGTACTATTTTAATCCCGGTGCTGCTTTCATTTTGTCATTGAGACAGAGAAAGACTCACTAGGAAAGAGTCTCAGGAATCTGGGAAAAAAAAATGCACCATAAAGCATTTTGCRAGGCACAGCATTTGTTTTAAATAAAAGGAAATCCTGGCATGGCAATGCTGTTATTAAAATACCATGAAAAGCTTCTATAAATATCAGAGGCATCATAGCTATCTCTTGCTTTAATGACCACTAATTAATTATCATATAGTTCTGATGCTGATTGTCTTTTTGACAAATTAGAAATTCTGCCTCAGGCYACCAGACACTGCACTCCCAAGTGCTGGACAAAACAGATGTGTGTTAAGTAATGACAGGATTTGATTCAAAATGAAGAAAGCAAGCCAAAGCAACTGCAGATGCTTGCTCTGTCCAGGGGCATCATCTACAGAAGGRAAGTAGAGGTTTTCTATTGCCCCACAGCCCAGCTGTGCAGGTCGATTGTGTGAGAGTTACATGGTAGGCACAGAAGACACATTTGAATTCCAGACTCTCTTGCTTCCTTTGGCTGAGGTTAGAAGATGGAGTTAAACATTCCTGCATCTGATTTGTGGCACCTTGTTTTTGGGGGACTGACAGTGCACTCAGGTAACGTAGTAGCACAAACATTTGTGTGCACTAAGGCATGTCTCAAGCAGTAGCTCAAACAGAGAGACTTAGGTGCTGTTTCTGAAATATCTTGTGGACTCTGTACTGCAAAATTTTTGTAGCTTGTTCAGAAGTTTATTTAGTTGTCAGTACTYACTCTCCTGATTCCTCACTGATATTGTGCTTTACAACACTACACAAAGTTCTGCAGAATTTTCAGAATTAAATCAGCAAAAKGCATATGCCAAATTGAGATATTAACATGATAAACTGTGGGTGCAACTTATTATACATCCAGAGACCTAAGAGCTATGCTTAGTCTATAGCCATATAGATCTTCCCTGACTATCATAAAACTTAGAGAAATCTCAAATTCTAATTCTGCAAACCATTTTTTAGCCCTGTGAATATCAACACAAGCTCTTCTGTTTTTCCTACCATGCAGTTATAATGGACAATAAGTCTTTAACCTTCCATTTTCAATAGACGGAGTTCAAACTGTAGTTCTATTCTCCCAAGTATTTTAGCAAAGGTTATTGTCTAAGTGTGGCATGTTCCCCTGGCTGCATCTCCTCAGTAATCCTTCTTTGTTGATAAAGAGAAATAAGGTCTTAAGTACTTCATGTATCTAAAGACTCTGTTAAATATTTTYGGCATATCAGGACGCTATCAGGAGGAAAGTGAAACACTTTTCTGTCTCTATTATAATCTGAATTATTCTATCTCTACACTTACCACTGACCAATGATGCTTTTCCTTTCCTTAAGGCATTTTCGGCATAGTTTCTCTGCCATGKTTTTTTTTTATGATGGCAGAAAACAACAGCTTTTCAAAGAGCAGGTCACTTTGAGGCCATGCAACTACGTTTATGTTATTATAATTGGGTACATACTCCTTTTGTCACTGGGATTTACATCATAGTTAATATTTCTCCATGTTTGGTCCTAAGTGACTGCACCAATCTAAGTGACTGCACATTACTTTTCCCTGAAGAACAGAATAAGTGGTTACTGCCAAGGCTGCCCAGCTCAGGTCCTTCCAGATGGTGTTAATCAGAGCTGCACAGCTGGCCCACAGGTAGCTTGGGACGTGCTGAGCTACCCAGTGTTTTCAGACTGAGAAAGTGCAACAATTTGTGAGCCTAAAAGCCCACTCCAGGGAAGTGAGTTTTTCTGCAGGGAGTCATACACAGGGCTGTCTCCCTCCTGCAGGTGTCCAAAAGCAAGTGAGCCTTTGCTGGCAAAGGGCAGCAAGCAACTCATCAGTTACTCAATATGGACCAACATTTTCCCTGTATGAAAACTTCAGAAGATTCACACAAGCACCTTATTCAAACGTCATCACTATTTCAGTATTGCTGAAAATGCTTCAGTGTGATGTACAGTAACAGGGAAACAGGGTAAGAACCTCTTTGTCCCAACCAAAAATTATGGCCCAGCATCCACCTCTTTAATGTCTGAGTAACCCAATCACCTCAATTGATTTAATGTGTCTCTGTGAAGGTTATTTGTCACTTAAAGCAATTTATCCTCAGGTGCTTACTGTCTACTCCAGTAATTTGCTGTTAATTACTTGTTTACTTATACAGTGTTGCTAATGAAGGTAATGTGGTAAACTTTTTAGTTTCCTAAAAAAAAGCCATCTGTTTGGCCATATTTACACTTACCAATTCCCGTTTTCATAGCTATAGAGTTGTTAAAGATTTTGGCTTTTGCTACCATAACCTTTTTATTAAAATCCATGTGTTTAACGGTTACRAAGATGTACTGAACACTCCCGGTGTGTTGGTTTTAGCTTAAAGAATCATAGAATTRTTTGGGTTGGAAAGGACCTAAAAGATCAACTTGTTCCAACAATTCTGCCATGGGCAAGGATGCCTTCCATTTGACCAGATTGCTCAGTCACATTCAACCTGTCCTTGAACACTTGCAGAGATGGGACATYCACAGCTTCTCTGGGCAACCTGTGCCAGTGCCTCCCCACTTGGACAGTGAATGATTTCCTTTAATATCAAATCTAAACCTAYGCTATTTAGATTACAGCCATTGCCCCTTGTCCTGATATGCCTTTGCAAAAAATACCTCTCCATTTCTTGGTATTTTTGGGTTTATTCMCTGAAAGACCATGCCCTTCTCAGGGAGCCACTGCTGTTTGGCTGTTGCTTTGTGATGAGATTTATCCAGGCAGTGGGTGACCTTTCCTATACCTCCTATTGATGCTCAGGAATGGCTTGGCCTGACAAGGGGAAAATATCTGCAGTGTTTTAGGGTGTCTAATACTTGCTTGTTTACCTGGTTATGCAATGCACTTATAGACTGGCTGGCTGGTTGATTTATTGCTGCTTTGTACTGCTGCTGGCATCCTTCTGAGAAACAGGACTGGAAAAGGCCTTTCTGCAGCTGAGAGTTTATGCCCGTGTCCCTGCATTAACAAACTCCATGTAAGGCATTTCGGTCAAAACCACCCCTTATAACCCATGACTGTTCTTTTGCCCAGGGTTTTGGATGGCAAATTGAGGCTCATAAATTCTGTCAGGCTGCCTGGTGGCAGTGCAGTGACTTACTGCTCAGACAGGCTTGCACCAAAATCAGTGTAAATGAAAAAGGGAAGAAGCATTGTAAAACACAGCAAAAGAGCCACTCTAACTTGTCACTGCTATGTAACATCCTCTAAAACAATAAAACAGATACAGGACAAAACCATGTCTTCCTTCCACATTATCAGTTCTGGGATTTTTCTGTGAAGACCAAGGAAAGAAATCTTGGATAACTAGCAGAGGGGGGATCTCTGGCCAAAGTGTGATTGCAAAGTGTGAATGAAAGGGGCAGACCTTWTGTTGCCCTGGCAAATCAAGAATGAAGCTCCAACATGATTTTTACCTCTGTAGCTGATCAGAGAGAATGATCCATGTGTTGGCGGGGATGGGGGTGTTAGGTTAGATATCAGGGAAAGGGTTTGTGCTAGGTTAGAAATCAGGGAAAGGGTTTGTGCTAGGTTAGATATCAGGGAAAGGGTTTTCACCCAGAGAGTGGCTGGGCTCTGGAACAGACTCTCCAGGGAAGTGTACGCAGCCCTAAGACTGCTGGAGTTCAAGAAGCATTTGGACAATCAGGCACGTGGATATTCTCTGATTCCATGTGAGAAACAGGAATCCTCTGACAACAGAGAATGAAGGTGAGGTCTGGCTGGTCACAGGGCAGCAGGCCATCAGATGCTGTTGTACATCATGGTCTGCCACCATCCCTGGTGYTCAGGAGCAGATGATGGCCACTGGAAGTGCCGAGAGCCATATGAAGAAAAGGAAAAGAAAGGTGGGGAATAATTAGATTTGGAAGGTGGGGAGTGGGCCGTACCAATCTTAGAGATGCTTATGCTCCTCTCATAAGTCAGATGATTTTTTCATACTTTAAAGCAACAAGCTATTGACTGATCACTTAGGAAAGAACAAAGTTTCTTCGAGTGCCTCAGTGACCACAACACTCTGAAAGGTACATGCACTGACCCATATCTCTTTTCTGTCTCACATCAGTAAACACTAATGGTGCGAGGCTCTGGGTGGTGTGCTGGAGGTACACAACTCCTTTTGGCTGAATCTGTATGTGAGGGTAACTGATCACTGTGGGGTAACAGTCTGGAGTAACTAATCCCAAAATCATCTTAAAGAGATAGATAATATCACCCTCTTAATATTTGGGACCAAGAGCCTTGAAACACTCTAGTGAAAAGTTTCCTCTGCCTTTTAGAACGAATCAGGAAAAGAGAAGAACCTCAGAGGAAGGGCTRTATACTACTGGAAGTGCCTAATTCTATCAGGGAAAGCTGAAGTTATGTTGCCTGTGGAAGAAGATGATTGAGGATTTTGGTCTTCAGTGCTTGGTCACAGCAGGTGGCAGTGAGATCCTGGCTGCGGGACATGTGCCAGGGGCACCGGTCGCCTGTGACTTCCCAAGCGCGTGCCTTTGCAGTGCCACTTCCAGTCTTTCAACACTGGGTGGCACCAGGAATATAAGGAATCAGGGCCGCGTCTCCAGACTTGTGCGAAGGGAGTTGTCTTCCTGGGAGAGTGAGGTGCCGTCAATTTGTTTGTGTATAGTCTTGACGCAGTGGATGCAAGTAAAACACTATTCTAGATAGAAACCTCAGGTAATGGTAGGATTAGGAGAAGATGAGGATATAAAATAGGAAAAACTCTCTCTAAAGTTTGATTACGTCCACTGTGAAAATAGTTCAGCTAAAAAAAGTCCCACCTGGGATTAAAGGTTTATTTTTTTTTTTTTAATCTTGTTGTCATATGTAAACCTTTTCTTCAAGCACAAAAAAAAAAAAAAAAAAAAAAAAAAAAAAAAAAGACAGAAAACCGGTGGAGCAGTAGAGCCAGCCCCAGGTTCTGTGCCAGTATTGCCCATGCCTCACAGAATGGCTGGAGACACGAGTGGCCCTTGCAGCTCCTCTCATCTTTGGCCACACTGCCCAGTGCATCAGCCAGCAAGGCAGGACCCGAGGGGGAGGCAGAGTCCCTCCATCARTAACTTGTTCTTTCTCACGCCTTGTCTAACATGAGGATGATAATGGCATCCCTTTAGCAATAAAACCAAGTTCTTTAGGAAAAATATTTGCATGAATTTTTTTTTTTTTTGGAGGGGGGTGTGGGGGTGCCTAGAGATGGTTAAGTTTCCAGATGTCAACTGGAGGAAACCGGGTGCTCATTTTTGATTTCTAATTGTTGGCTATGATAAATTCCAGAAGTGTAGTAACACAGAGCAGAAAGTCGTGGAGGAGCTGCCACGTTACAGAGTATTTTGTGTGCCTTCCATTTGTGACCAATGCCACTGAATGCAGTTATCCAATAAGATGCCAAACTGTCAGCATTTCATTAAAATATGCTGCAGAGAGTAGTTCAGTAAACTACTTAGCATRCCAAATGCATAGTGTGTGCCAATGTATTTATCGTGTAATGTCCTTAAGAGCTGCAAGCCTCTGTTCATTGGGAGTAATCAATTCTATTTTCGTATGCAGTGGACCTTGAACCTTGCACTCACACTGCAACAATTTAATTTTTCCGAGGGACGACCAGGGTAAGTAGATGCAGTACCTCGACCAGGARCATTGGCAATAAGCTTTACTGATATTCCAGGCTAAAAAAGCCCCGCAGATCTTTGCACACAGTGGGGAGGATCTAAAAATACATAATAAAAGCTTGATTAGTACAGCATGCAACAAAGCGAGGAGCACGTGCTGCTGAGCAGAAATAAAGTCTTGACAATGTAAAAGCAACAAAGCCAAATAAAGTAATTCAGCAACCAGAGCATTAAKCTCAGCCTTACTGCAATATGAAAGAAAGGACATTTATGTTTTCAGTGGAGCTGAAAGAATCTGAAAAGTTCTGTTTCTGTTTCTGGACTATTTCTGTCCCCTGATCAGCCTTTGGGTTGCCTCGTTAGACATTGTCATTTTCTGGGACATGCAAATCCCATGTGTAAAAAAGCACTGTTTTTCATACATTCAGTGACCTTTCTCATCTCTTGTATCCCTTATTTCCTTTCTGTCTGACTACCCCAAAGAACTTACAGAGACACTGTTCCAGGGAATTTCTTGTGCAGCTCTGCCACAGCTCAATAGAGTCTCTGCTCTGATATTTAGAGGCAGACAGCACTTTGTTAAGGCAGCACTTGTGTATGTGTTCAGCAGCATCCACAACCTCTTTTGGTGGGCAACCCATCTCCTCAGTCCTGGGGGTTTCATCTTTCCTTGGTATAAGATGCTGCCAAATAGTTGTAGTAAAATCCCAAGGCCAGCAAAAAAGCATCAGCACATTCCTGAGCTTTGTGTCCCTAATCCTCCCCACCACTGGAAATGCGCTCCATCACCCTATTTTCCATATCTCTTTCTAAGGAAGACAGAAAATATCTGTGATATCACATATCTCTTTAAATCCTAAAATGCTACTCTGGTTCTATAGCAACACCAGTAGATATCATCTGGGTTTTTTTATAGCTAGGAGGCTCACAGAGGCGCTGCTGCAGTGTTTTGCTGCTACAGTTAAACAGTGCAAACGTAGAAATGAGTCCAAGGTAAAATCGGATCTGTTATATCTCTGCTGAGCATCCTGGCCTGKGCAGTGACCGTCCCYCTGTAYTCAGCACTGGAGAGGCCACACCTCAAATCTTGTGTTCAGTTCTGGGCCCCTCAGTGCTGGAAAGACATTGAGGGGCTGGAGCGTGTCCAGAGAAGGGCAGCGGAGCTGGGGAAGGGTCTGGAGCACAAGTGCTGTGAGGAGCAGCTGAGGGAGCTGGGGGTGTTTGGCCTGGAGGAAAGGAGGCTCAGGGGGGACCTTGTCACTCTGCAACTGCCTGAAAGGAGGGTGCAGGCAGGTGGGGTCGGCCTCTTCTCCCAGGTAAYAAGTGACAGGAGAAGGGGAAAGAACCTCAAGTTGCACCTGGGAAGGTTTTGATTGGATAATGACAGAAAATTTCTGCACAGAAAGGTTTGTCAAGCATTGGAACAGGCTGCCAGAGAAGTAGTTGAATCACCATCCCAAGAGGTATTTAAAAGACACGTAAATGGAGGCACATGGCACTGAGGAACGTGGTTTTGTGGGATTTGGCTGGGTTAATGGTCAGACTAGATGATGCTAAAGCTATTTTTCAACCTATTCTATTCTATTCTATTCTATTCTATTCTATTCTATTCTATTCTATTCTATTCTATTCTATTCTATTCTATTCTATTCTATTCTATTCTATTCTGTTCTTCTCCCTGACTGTGCTTCTGGGACTTTATTTCAGATCTCAGTGAAACCTATAAAGAGAAATACTTACATTATTTACAGGTTTGAAATTCAGACTCCATATTAGGCTTCTGGAAGGCGATGTGGAAGCCTAGCTCAAAGCATGRAAAACAAATACAATAGGACATGGTGACACACAAATGCTTGCAGAGACCATGTATACMTTGAAAGCATCCTCATAAAATCAGATGAGTGTTTCTCCCCTGAATGGGTGTCGCTTCAGGACAGGTCGCTTGCTGAAGGAGAAGATTTGGAGAGGAGTGAAAGGAAAGAAAGGAAGAAGCATAGCAATAAATTCATTTTAAGCGTGCACAGAAGGAGTCCTTCTGTGGAAGAACCTGTAAATACATCCAGGGTTGTAAATGATAACTGAAGCAAAGGGCTTTTAAAGATCTGAAATCCACCTGCCCTGGTGAGCAGAGCTGAAGACAAATAAAGACTTATGATCTGTGTGAGACAGTTTGCTGCATGCTTGTCCTTGTCAGCACTGCTGCRTTTTCCACTGAGGAAAATGGACTTTTTTGCTCCTGTGGAAAAGATAGTGGTCTGGAGTGATACCTGGAAAGCAGCTCCTGCACTGCTTCATAGCCCTGGTAGATATATAATGAAAGGTGTCCTTAATTATTAACAAGATTCAGAGCTTGATTATTTGGAGGAGAATATTTGAGCAGTCAGCTCCTGCTGCAGTCTTAATCACAGCAGAAACATAATGAATAAATTCTTCTCTTTCTGCATTATGTAAATATTTTCATGGGCTGTGTCAGCTCTTCTGTGACTGAGAGTTTGTTTTAATCACTCGAGAGAGGATCTGGCTGACATAGATGCAGATCTGCTGAATATAGGAATGTGTAGTCTGGTAGAGTTGCTTTTCAGAGCAAAGTTTTCACTTTCCATTTATTTCCAGCTGCACTTTTGCTTCATACCTTTGATACAGCATGCAAAGAGTCAATGCCTGAAGTGAAGGCTGTATCAGACTAAGAATTAATTTGAAAGGATGAGTTTACTTCACATGTTTTACCACAGTGAGACTTTGGTCATACACTTCCTGGGCAGTTTCTAATGGGGAAATTGATGCAGCCATATTGAACTGCTAAATTTTTGCTGTTATTCATATAACCAGGTAGAACGACAGATTGATAATAATTATGCTATTTACTGGTATATTTATGATACTGTTTAACACACAATTTTTATGTCTTTAGTAGAGTAACACCTTCCTTCCTTCCTTCCTTCCTTCCTTCCTTCCTTCCTTCCTTCCTTCCTTCCTTCCTTCCTTCCTTCCTTCCTTCCTTCCTTCCTTCCT
>NW_026623325.1:366197-417499 GCF_030028575.1 Malurus melanocephalus | reverse complement strand
AAAAAAAAAAGAAGAAAGAAGAAAGAGATCATGCTTTGTGCCGTGAGATTTTGTGTCACACCCCCTTCTCCCGCTGCTTTTTTAATTAGTTTTCTTCTCTCCAGCAAGGAGGGTAATGAGAGGTACATTCTTGCTTGTTTTGTTGTTGTTGCTGCTTTAGGTTGCTTTTGCTGGGTTGGGGTTTTATTTGTTGTTTTTTTGTTTTGTGTTGTTGCTGCTTTAGGTTGCTTTTGCTGGGTTGGGGTTATATTTGTTGGTTTTTTTGTTTTGTTTTGTTTCTTTTGGGGCAGGGGCTTCTTAGTTTGGGGATTTGGGGTGGCTTTTTTGGTTTTTTTTCAGATTTTGCCTATCATCAGTGCAGGAAAAAGTTTGCTTTTGTTCTTATTTTTTCAGTTCTTACTAGTTTCAGAGGCTCTGACTTATTTCCCGTGGGCCAAATACACTTTTCATGGCCTGGGAAAGGGAGACATGACAGAAGAACACACCTGGCCCTGGTGGGGCTGGTAAGGGCATGTGGTGGGAGTGGGGAGTTTCTGGACCTCTGTGGCTGCTGTGGTCTAGGCACCCAGCCTTTTATGACATTTATTCACCACCTATCAAAGTTTCAACAGCTTGGACTGAATTTATTTACTGGCAGGTGCCCCAGGGGCACAGACATGGCSTTTATCAGGTGCTGGGTATCAAACTGTTGCCTTAGCCAATAGATTGAAGAGCCACTGCTGTATGAGGAAAGCAATATTATATACAGAGTGCCTATTAATAGCCTTATCTCTGTCTACAGTGAATCGGCGTGAAATGCTCAGGCTTCTACCCCAAACTGCAAATTYGAAATGTTGTTTGGCTTGAGCAGACCACAGGGCAGAAAAGCAGTTTTAAGCAAGCTCCTAATCCAATATAAGTGCAACTACCCACAGTGAAGCTCCAGGTGATAAAGATTGTTCCTGAGCACATCCATCAGTCTCTGTGCAGMCTGACGTGGCTGCCCTTGTCCCAGCATTGACTGTTCTCTTTTCCTCGGTTTCCTCCCCCGTATCACAGGTTGGAGGCTGTGGCTGTTCTCCAAGAGGTGAGTTTGGCCCTCCTACTGACAGATGCTGCCTGTGCCCTTCTCTGACCGAAACCTCCTTCCTACCTGTTTTGTATGCCAGTTCCATCACCAGTGTTCATGGCACTAAATTCTGTCTAGCCATCCATCTCAAGGCGTTCAGGGCATCTGTTATGATATGATTCACTTGAGCAATCTATGCTCATTATTAATCTTCCCTTACTGCAGGCTATAGTAACCCTGGCTTGTAAGGTCCCTCTCCTTTTCAAAGCTGTYTTTACTATAATTGCATTTTCTGCTGTACCTGCTTGCCTGCTCACTTCTTAGTGCTTTACAGGGTGTTGTCCCTCTTCATGACTTCTGAACTGTGCCATTCATCCTGAAAATATTTATTGGGGATTAACAAATAGACAGTCACTGGTGTGATTACAGCTTCTGAAAGTCTGCTTTGAAATATAGCTCATCCTTCACCAGGCTGAAAGGGTTAAACACACAAATCCTGATCTTCTCCAAGTTCGTGCTCTCCTGTCCCCCAAAAAAAGATGAATGCTGAACCTTAACAGAACAGATAGGTTGTGTTTTATCAACCTTGTGCTTTTTAGTGTTAATCTAAACAAAATCTCCTGCTGTCCCCACTGACCATCCAGACACTGCTGGGTGCACAGCACTGTTGCATATGTTTACCTTTGCAGGTTGCCCATCCTTCAGGGTTAGTTCCTTTTCCCCGCAGATACAGCAGGATTTTTCATGAGATTAATCCACACCTGTGCCCAACCAGTGCACTGGGGAGGGACAAGGTGCAGGAAGCCTCAGTTGCTCTGTTGCAAGCCCAGTTATTGTTCCTAAGGAGAGGAAAAGATAAATAGGAGAGGGGACTCCTGAAATGCAACAAGGAGATGAGCTCACCCTAGACAGCACACAGGACCCCTTTGAGTGAGGGACACCAGATCCTGGCTGATGATTRGGATCCCTAGTTGCACCCTAGGGGTAGCAGAGAATGATTATGCCTCCAAACAGTTAYGGATTTGCTCCCAAGCCCTGCTTGCTTCCTGCATGTCATGGTTTAGGAGTCCTGGATGGAACCAGGACACCCACAGCAAGGAACACAAATTTGCTCAGCCCCTCTCAGATCTGCCAGAGCAGAATGGTTCTGGGAACCTGCACTCACACCTTATTACTCCTTCCAGATCACAACTCTAATTCATGCTCCTAAACAGCAAGGGATGGACAAGACCACACCATCTCTAATTTGTCAAGAAAAACATTTGGATTATTTTTTTTCCTTAAAGTGGAGTGGAATACCGAAAAGCAAGTACATTCTCTTGTATTCAGGGTTAAATTACTTTCACACTGGTTTGATTTAGCCACTGATAGATGATTTACAGATGTGACTGAGTGTCAACAAGCACTAATCTTTTTATGGGGAATTTATATTCTGTATGGGGAGAACTTAGGAAAAAAAAAAATCTTGATAACTAATGATCCTGAAAATTTCAGTAACTGTATTATGTCTTGTGGCTACTGAGAGCTGGATTGTCCCCTCCCTGCCATGCAGAATCAGTGCTGTGGCATTTTTATCCTCCTAGGAGCAGAAGGAACATCGGCTCCCCTTGCCTCCATCACACTGAAARAGACTACATTTTGCATTTTAGAGAGGAGGTGCAAGCTGCAACAAAGAACTGAAAGCGAAGGAGCTGAGAATAAAAGGCAAGTGCCTCTCAGGAGAAAAGGAGGAGGGAATACACAGAAAACTTCTGCTTGGCTGATCTTATGCTCCTCTTCCCAGCAGTGCCCTTTCTAATCACAGCACATTGTGCATGCTTGCACTGCTTTTCTCACCAACAATTTCATTTCAGCTGTCAAATTAGCCAGGAGAGGCAGGTGGGTGGGTAAACGAATAGCAACAAGATTGCTCGGTAAATCCTGACTGCCACAAACTCACTGCTCATCTCCCATTTGCTTCTTTTCCCATCTTTCTCTTCTGGGGTACTGCCTGGGGTGCAGATGCTTGTTCAGGCATCTGTGGTTCACACTCTTGAGACTGCCTCTGCAAGGTACAGCATAGCCATGTCTGGATACTGTCATTCACATCAGCACTGCCACCACCCTTGCACAAAAAAACTTCATGAGGAATTTGGGAGGCCATCTAGTCCATCCTCCCACCCCAGCCAAATTGTTCTGCAGTGTCTTGGACTATATATGTGCAGAGTGTAACTTGGGGGGAAGCTGGTCTGATTTAGGCACAGTGAATGCTATTCCCTGAAAGTGATTAACAGTAGTAATGAGGGTGTAGTCCACAAGACAGAGTTAAATAAAGGAAGAGAATATTYGGTTTCTTTTGCACTTGAAGGTCAAGTTGTAGATTTAGGCATATAGACTTAGGCAGTCTTTGAATGTTGTGGTGGTGAAAGTCAAGAATGAGCAGAGCAGCTACAGCTTTTCAGATACAGCAACTTCAATCTCTTAAAAAGGAAAAAAAATTAATTGAAGCTGGATTATGACTCAGCACTTAGTGTTTTTCTTTCCTTTTTCAGTTGATTAAATGTCCTCCTCTATTGGAAACCTCTTGATAAGAAAATGAGACCTTCTAGCAGCTCATAATAACCTGTACTTGGTGTTACAGTGACCCAGCCCCCAAGGAGACAGTAACTCAGGTTCTTCCTTGGGGCAGATTAGAGTGAAACAACACTGAATGATTGGTGCTCAGAAATATATATATGATATATACATGTGCAGGGTTTATTTCAGAACAATTTGGTTGCAATGGAAAGGAGGTATGTAGCCATGTTGGTTATTATCTATAGTAATGCAGCGATGTAAAAGAATAAAGATATTGCTTAAGAACATGCATAAGGAAAACAACGGAGGAGAAAGAAAGGATAAGAGCAGAAATTACTTTGGATCCAGTGAGGAGATTTGATGGTTGCTATTTCAATGTCCTTTGGTCAAGGTGATGGTCACAGACTTGATCCATTGGCAGTGGGGGAAACCTGGGAAACACAAAGTTCARTGGGTTAATACATGTTCAGGCAAGGTGGGAATGATAAGRTACCTTCCAGGAGAGAGTGGGTGGGCACTTTAGCACTGTTGCAGTGCAATACTCTGTTGTCTAGTGGAAGACCCCAGTAATGAAGCTGAGGACACTTTGAGGATCTTTTATGGCTTATGACAYCTTCTAAGGCATGACAGCTGCCTCTCATGTCAGTGTTGAGCCAGTTATGCCCCATCAGAAGGGATGAACACTGTCAGGCCTATTTGTGAACATCCCAACACTTTCCCAGGGACACATGGGGATGTTTCAGAACTGAGCCAGCTGTGTAAASGAGGACATTGGCATTACAAAAAGCACTATCTAGCCTCTCTGCAGGATCAGTTTCTTATTGGTCTCTTCCCTCATCTGGCTCAAATCCCAGCTTGTAGCCTCTGGTGGTGGGTACTCACCCCCTCTGTCCTATGCAGACCAGAGGTCTTGCCACCACACACAAAAAACTCTCCTCCTCCCCTTGTGTTGGGGTTTCAGGGAGGTACAAACCTGACTTCAGCAAAGCACCTGCTGCCTCCCACATGGCCCATTGTTTGAGTCATTAACCATTAACACTCTGTTCTCCCACAGATGGTAAATAGAAACACAACTCTGAGCAGAAGTACTGCACATAACATATAGAAAGCCCCTGCAAGTAGGTTAAAACACCACATTATACTATCAGGTGAATCCCTAGAAGACAATCAGGGAAGCTGTCACAACCTGGCTGAGGTTGTCACTGAGTGATGAATGCAGAAAACCAGAAATATATCACAGGTACAGCTGTAAAATCTATAAACAAAATTCTTCCATTTGATGTGCTCTGACCTGAGCTCCAGCAATGCCGTGTTCAGGGTAGGCAGACTGTGTGCACTCCAGACTCAGCTTGGAAAGGTTCCCCTCATCTTATATGGGTGACAACCTTCACTCAAAAGGCACTAAGCTCACATTAATCCCCCCTTATTTTAATGCCTGTTTCTTCGCATGTTAAAACCCTCTTCTGGCTGGTTCAGTTGGCAATGAGAGCACGCCTTCCAGATGACAATATCTGTGGTACAGACACAGGCCCCTCAGCCTCGAGAATGCTGAAATCAATCCCAGTGCCAGAGCTGCTCTTTAAAATATTAAATACACAAATATTCTACAAATTGTATTTTAGCTGTGCATAATAACCTCATAGTGCCTGGGAGAGGCAGAAAATTTACATCCTCCCTTTCCATGTGAGCTGTTTTACTGTGACTTCCAGATGCCAAATAAATTATTAATCAAATCTGAAAAATACTSTGAAGACTTCCTTCCTGAGAGGAAGGGTGATGCTAGTCACTGGATGAATTTGGCATGGAAGTCACATTGCCACAAAATAACTGATCAACATTTTYGCCACCATTTTGTTGTGTTCAGGGTTTATTTGCCTAACTCAGAATATGTTGCAGGTRTGTACTAATTCCTCCTTTTTCATTGGCACCACTGATGATGTACTTTTGCCTGTCATTGGCATAGTGACACTTGYAGACAAAATCTACAGTGCAGATGGTAGCACTGCACAGGGTGTTGGCAAGGCTTTAGAAATCACAGGAGAAAACTCCTGTGGGTCTTTGTGGTTTGGATTGTTTTTTTAAAATTTGTTTTTTATTGGTTTGTTTGGTTTTTTTTTTTTTTTATTTGAGCACTGATTAATGGCTGTGTCAGACATCACAAATGGAAGGATGTAGTTTGTGAACAACCCTGCACTGACTTCAGGATAAGATGTTAGAGGAAAGCAGAAATTTTTGCTATTTTTATGACTTTTTCCCTGCTTACTTTTGCAGTGTCACAGGCATTTGATCACAGTAGTTATTTCTTAGCGTAGGACAGAGAACAGGGAATAGGAAACAACACAGCAGACACACATCAGTTAGACTGTTAATGTGTGCCCTGAGTTAGCTGAGGACTCTTGTTTTCTAAAGAAGTACCAAAACAGTATCAATTAGTTTTCTTGCCCCTTTCTTCAGGCAGAGCATGGTGTAGTGCCTCTGTCTCCAGGGTGACCATCACCTCGTTGTGTTAGGTACTGGATAAAAACAGTACCAAAATCCTCTGTCTCAAACAAATAAACCATGCGTAAATTAGCAGGCAACACATGCTGGAGTGAAATGGCAATATCAGGCTGTCAGAAAGGATTCTTGGTGCACAGTTTCTGCCTGCCCACTGTCAAGATTCCTCTGACAAAAGATACATTTTCCAATTTGCTCTTTACAGCATAAACATGAATAGTTGGTGATGATGGAAGGAACCCAGAGACTCTGTAAATTAAATCACACCAGATAAGACCCTGCATAAAGAGCACAAGTTGGCAAAAGCTTGTCACACGTTTTTTATCCCCTTCTTTAAACAGAAAAATATCTTCGTAATTAGTGGCCGGTGGTACTAATGCAACGAAAGACTTGTATATCTTCAAACTCAATTCTGCACAGAAGGCTTTGATGCATAGGACCAGATATTTACAGTGAGTGGAGGCACGGAAYCTATCCCTTGTATAGGCACGTCTGCTGGTTTGATCATTACCCCCAGGAAGCAGCCAAGCAGTTAGGGCTGGTTCCTGGCAATGGAAGAAATATCAGAAACAAGGCAGGGTAAATTGGTAGAAAACAAATGAAAAAGGAAAGTTTGGGTTTCTCTTTATCTTTCTCCTGTTTTTTTCTTTCACACACTTTATTTCAGGGAAGTGAGAAAGAGAAGGCTCCATCAGCCAAACAGAAGYGGTCTCTGTTGCTTTCAAAGGCATTGCAGGTCACAGCAGCTGGTGGGACACCTCCTTCAGGGGAGTTGAACACAGGGAAGGCTATTCCTCCTGCACTGATGTCTGCTGTACACTGTTTACCATGGGCATATAATCATGTTCTGTACAATCCCCAATGACCTTTTAAGAGATMCTGCCCTTGGTCATTGTCTTGGTTTGAAAAACAGGTGCTTGCCAATGAAGGCAGGGATCCCCCTTGGAATGCTGGATATGATCCCCCCAAACCCCCTTCCCTCCGAATTATTAGAGCTTTGAAAWTCACAGGCTTTCAGGCAAGAATATGGGTAAAAAGGAATAACAGTTTTTACTAATATGTAAAACAAGGAGAAAAAAGTAACAACAATGATAGCAACAACCAACCCAGTGCCAAACCCAGTGACAGCCTCACACAGAGACACCCTCCCCTTTGGTGCAGTTACAGTCCCAGTCGGCAGGGGCGCTGTTGGCTCCCGGCTGGGCAGGGCGGGTGCGATGATTCCCCGGCGGCTGCAGGGGGCGCTGTGGCGCGGGTCCCGGCTGGTTCAGATCTCCCAGTGGCCAATGGTGAACACAAACCGGCAGAGGTGGATGGAGAAAAAGTTCCTCTGCAAACTCACAGCGGAAAGGCTGATCTTGGTGCTCCTCTGGGCYGCAAGAAACCCCAGAATGGCTGGATGAGCAAAGAGACGAGCAGAATCCTGTGGCTGCAGATGGGATGGAGCAGAACGCAACCACTGCAGCTGGAATATCAGGGGTCCCAAGCAAGGCACAGGGGCAGAAGATCACAGTGCAGCAAACAGGAACCAACGAGCAGARATGCTGGACTCTGCAGCAGCAGGCAAGCTCTCTCCCGTGGGCAGCAGCTCCACCATCCTCCCCCCAAGCCAAGAAAGGGTAGGAAGTGAAGCTACCCCCCGCCACACATACACACACCCTCCCTGAGCCCAAAATTCCCACGAGAACTTCCTTCTCTCCAAAGAGAGGGAARAAAAATAAAACCAGCCTGGCAGGAACAGTGCCCAGGGAGACSTTTTGGGCCYCACCTAGGGCGTAGGTTCTTTTTGTCTTCCCCAATTGTCCAGCCATCAAAAGGATGACYTGGCAATCAGTGTATCCCAGCAACAAAATGGGAAAGAAAAATTCCCCAAGAAAGGAAACAAAAAGAGAAACYTTAACCCACAACAGTCATAGTAGAGACAAAGGACATCCATTTTTCATGTGATCAAAAGCACAAAAAACATCATTCAAAATGGATCATGAGGCAGCCATTTATGAAATCAATGTAAGCATGCCATGCAAATTTTTGCTTGTTCAGGTTATTAATTTGTCTGCATTACATGGTATACAGGTATGATAAACATGCCTTCTCTCTCTTGCAATACTATTTTCTGTTAAAAATRTGTTCTAAGAGGTATACAAATTGGCACACAGGACCCATAAATGTGATTCCAGAAACAGAGGGAGAGACTTCCTGAACAGAAACTTCTGGGTATTTCAATATCATGGAATATGATACTCAAGAAAGTTGAACCTTCAACCTGTTTGAGAATGCTAAAGGAAAAAAAAGAAGGGCCAAATTCAACTTTTTAAGCACCTCAAAGGCCATGGAAGTGATTCTCAAGACTTGGTGTGAGCTTGAAGAGGCTCTAGGTATGTATTGGCCTTGCTGAMAAATGAGCAAGGTGAAAGTTGCAAGGTGCAGGATTGGCATTTTGTTATSAAGACTTTTGTTCGGTAAATATTTTGTTGAACAGCTGCATAATAGTGAGAAAATACTTCTTGTAAATCCTCACACAAACAAAGAATAGAAGTCTTCTAGAAGAAGAAGAAAATATAAAAGAAATGCTGCAATGAAAATATATAGCAGCATTTTTCAGAACAGCCTCGAAGAATTTAACTACAAATGCAGTACACAGGGAATGAATTTAGGAGGATGACTTAGGGACCCTTAAACCTCACTTTCTACCTTCCCCTCTGGGCAGGGCACATGGGCAGCCCTCCTCCCTTTCACTGGCCCTCAGTGCACAAGATAAATGGGCTTTGGCACAATGAAGCAAATAGAAAAACTCTCGATTCAAGGTGATTTTCACAGTGGAATTCTCCTTGAAGCGGCTGACAATGAAATGGTATCKGTGATTGCCTCTCTGCTCTGATCATCCTGTTGAACCAAATTCCAATAACACTTAGACATGCACCCTTGGAAGTCTTCATTTGCACATTCTACAAGGAAATGTAGTTCTGTGTGCTCCAGAGACTTCCCTACTTTCCCACAGGTTTTGAGCAGAATTGATTCAGATCTGAACTGAAGGCTCTTCCTGTGCCTATTAATCACCTTTCCTCACGCAGCGTTTTTGCAGCTGCCACCACGTATATTCCTTGGGCACCAATCCACTTTTTCACACCTCCCAAAGTCATGCCGTAACCATCAGCACTAGTTTTTCATCCTGGGGGGTAGGACAAATCTTTAGGGCAGCTATAAGTGATAACTAACTCACATAATTATCCTGACACTTCATTGCACTCTCAGTCAGTTGGCCAGCAATTTAAATTACAATGRTGCTTCAATAATACTCAGATCAATCAACTTTCTGTGCAAGGTATTATTTATAAATAATAAAAATAGCAAATAAAACCAGAAGAAGCCACTGTGATCATCTRTTCTAATCCATGCAGAAGACTGAGGATCAAGATGTGAGTCCAAAAAGAATGACACCATATCCTGTACAAACTTAGCCTGTGTTTGCAGAGAAGGGTAACTTAACTTGCAAGCCTTGGGAAGCTGCTCCAGTGTTACTCGAAAGAGTGGCTAATATCAGATTATTYTGTGTGAAAAATCCTTTTGAATTTGTAATTACGGTGTAATTTGAATTGTCTTTAAAAATAAGATAAAAGGGATGCATTCACATGCATGGGGAGTAGTGTATAGAGAACACAGGTTTCCTTTTATGTCCCTATTACTCTGTTTGATCCTCTTCARTTTCTATAATTGCCCTCCATGCAATTATCTTCAGCACAATACATTTTCAAGTCAGGGCAGACTAAAATTTTATTGTAATGTAGAGGCTCCTTTGTCTTCAGTACCTCTTTAATGAATTTGTAGTCAGCAGCAGCAGCATTATTTGGTAAATAATATAAAAGCATGACAGGTTTGCTTAAAGCAGGAAAAACCTCAGGGTGACTGAGGTGTAAGAAACAGCTCTGAATGAGCAATTCAAATGGAGGAGGCATTTAAATAATCAACTTYCTTTTGATAGGATTTTCTGCTGTAGTGGAAGAAAGGAAAAATGAATAATAACTRAAACCCTTTTTCTTGCCTGAGCTCTCCCTGGCTGCATGAAATAATGGGCTTTTGTTTGGGAGAGGAATGGCACTCATCCTATCCTCATAGCTGAAGAAGATCTTTATAAAGGACGAGGCAGAGGAGGTAAAGGGGCCACAGGCGCTGGGCACAGGAGAATGTGGGGTGAGTATTTTTTACCTCTGTAGATGGTCTGGATGAGATCAAGTGCACACCCAGTAAACTTGTAAATGATGCCAGGTGGGGCAGGGGTGTTGATCTGCTGGAGGGCAGGAATGCTCTGCAGAGGGATCTGGGCAGGCTGGATCACAGGGCCAGGGCCAGTTGTATGGGGTTCAGCAGGGGACAAGTGCCAGGTCCTGCACTTGGGTCACAACAACCCCAGGCAGCGCTACAGGCTGTGGGCAGGGGCTGGGAGCTGCCCAGTGGAAAAGGACCTGGGAGTGCTGGTCAAGAGTGGCTGAACATGATCCAGTGTGTGCCCAGGTGCCCAAGAAGGCCAATGGCATCCTGGCCTGGATCAGCCATGGTGCGGCCAGCAGGACCAGGGCAGTGACCGTCCCCCTGTACTCAGCACTGGAGAGGCCACACCTCGAATCCTGTGTTCAGTTCTGGGCCCCTCAGTGCTGGAAAGACATTGAGGGGCTGGAGCGTGTCCAGAGAAGGGCAGCGGAGCTGGGGAAGGGTCTGGAGCACAAGTGCTGTGAGGAGCAGCTGAGGGAGCTGGGGGTGTTTGGCCTGGRGGAAAGRAGGCTCAGGGGGGACCTTGTCACTCTCTACAACAACTAAAGGAGGGTGCAGSCAGGTGGGGTCGGCCTCTTTTCTCAGTSTAAAAGTGGCAGGACAAGGGGAAAAAGCCTCAAGTTGCACCTGGGAAGGTTTTGATTGGATAATGACAGAAAAATTCTTCATGGAAAGCATTGCCAGGCCTTGGAACAGTCTGCTCAAAGAAGGACTTGGTTTTGTGGTGGACCTGGCAGTGCTGTATTAATGGTTGACTCAATAATTTTGAAGATATTTTTCAACCTGAACGACTCCATGCCTCTGTGGCACCGCAGTACCTTCACCACCTTTCAGCCACCCATGCCAACTGTGCTGCTCGGAATCTGCTCTGCTGCTTCCAAACTATGCATGGGTAATTAATGTTTCCCAGCAGCAGGACTGGAATAAGGGCTGGAGGTCTTTCAGAAAGGACAGTCAAACAGGTGGAAATAAAAAGGGAGSGAAAGGCAGGTAGATGTGTCAGCTGCAGTGTGAGCGTGCTTCWCAAAACTTCCCCAGTGCAACCGATGACAAAAGGCAGCAGCAGCCACCTCCAGTGCCACATGCCTGCCTAGTGGGTCACAAATGCCCATGGGATTCAGTCACACGTCTGCTGCGGGAGGCCACGCACCTCACACAACCTTCACTTATACAAATAGGGGATATCCATCCCCTTAAATACAAATTGTGTCAAACCATACGACATAGTCCAAAAATAGGATCAGCTCAAAAACTCTCTTTCAAATTGTCTTCTGCTTGACTGGAAACAGGGGGGAGATCAGTAGGCTGTGAAGCAAACACCTTTTGGTGCAGAAACCTACAGAAAGGCCATTCCATGACCCATTTAACTAAATCAAGCCATATGGCAATACTCAGCATTGTCTCTCAATGCTGATGAGAATTGCCCATTCTCTAGGTACCACTTTAAAAAATAATCCTCATCTCTTATAAATGACAAGCTGAGGATTATTAATATCTTCAGTTTACTGTTGGTGCCTAAYTCAATTTCATCCTAATCATTTGCATTTGGGAATTTTCTTAAAAATATAACCAAAAGGAAAAAGTATATTAAGGTTCATGGTTGGGAATAAGACTAAGCGTGCTAGCAAGTGTGGATGAGAAGTGCAGGCCACTTGTGTTYGCAGGCAGCTAYCTATGCTTATCTAGTGTCATTTTCRGCTTGTGAACAGAAATATCTTTTTGGGTCCCACACATAAAATTACATTATGTTAGAAAGAGCCATGCACACTGTGCGTTGGATGTTCACCATTCATGCACCTGGGTCGTAAAGGACAACTGCAGCATCTCCAGCTTGTGCCAGCACCTGCATCTGCACCTGTTCCTCCTTATGRGTTGTCATCTGAAAATCCCTGGGGAAAGGGAGGAGGAGTGAGGGGGAAGAGAGAGATAATAATAGTTGAATAATTTATTCAATGAGATTCATGGAATTTGGGGACTAATACATTCTATGAATAATATTTTCATTATTTTTCCAAYTCCTAACAGAAGTTATGAATAATGATTGAAGCAAACCCTTGAATTATATGACAATGCTGTTGAACTTTGGAAGCATATATTATATGAAGTGAGGGGACTCTGGTTCTGCCCTTCATCAGTTTGATGCAGATGTTCTCGAAAATGGTGAAATGTGTATTTGACACCTTGGCCTTTCCTCACAGAAAGTTTGTGCTCAGATTACCTGACAGTAAGAATCAATCAATAACTCACATGTTGTTTCTCCCAGAAAATTGTTAGCAATTTCTTTCTTTCAGCACTCCAGAAATTACATCCCTGGAGATGGCAGACCTCTCATCTCTACAGTYGCTTCTCACCACAGGGCAGCATGTCCTTGTCTCCAGAGGGGAAACGTGTTCCTCAGGGGAACTGCAACCTGCCAGTGTTCCTCAGCAGCATGTGCTGACAGCTGATGTCATGTCAGCTCTCTCTGCAGCAGCTGCAGATGGATCATAGGGGGATGCTGTCAAGGCTCTTCCCATATCTCATCTTTCTCAATATCTCCTCACCTTTGGAGGTGACTACTGARCATGGTCTCTAGACACAAGGGCAAAAGGAGGATTAACTGGTCCCTGTGAAGTTTGGCCAGGAAATCCAAGCTGCTGTGTTATGCAGAGCTCAGAATCTTTCCGTTTCTGCTGTGTTTTTGCTGCTGATACCCCATCCTCAGCAGGCTGAGGCACTGGCTTCAGTACACAGTAGCTGAGGGTTTGTTTCCAGCCTGTAYGCAGAGGTACTTCCTAATGAAATCAGAGCCATCAAAGACTTTACTACTTGGGTWGATTTTAACCCTTAATTATTTATGATGTCTTAACAGAGGAGTTGGAGAGTCAGTGGATGTGTTTCCCATTGAGCCTGAGAAGTTGTGGTTGAACAATAACATCTGTTATTTCACAGCTCAAGCAGATGTAATGAATCCAAACAGCATGGGTCCTACTGCATCTCCTGCTCTACCACAAAAAAACGCTCATTACTGAAGCTAAAAGATAACAGGCGTTCCTGGTATCAGTTCACTAACACCAGATGAACAATACCTTTGACATCAGTRATGAAAGATCACAGTGAAGAAAAACAGCCGATAATTCCACCCCTCCAAAATTCATAATCTAACTGATAACTGAGCTTKCTGCATGGGACTGACTGTCATTCATCAGCTGAATGTTGAATTCATCAGTTCCTGGAGGGCCTCTACTCAGTCAGAAATGAACATGGTTCATACACATATTTAATTCTAGCTTTGAAAGTAGAGAGGAATTTAACAGAACATTAAAGAGTGATGAATAAATTATGAAGGCATTAATGAGGCTGATGCTTATATCTAAAGGAAAATGTCCCAGAGGGTTCTGGGAGCTCTGAAATTACTAATAACTTATTAATTTTGRAGTTGATAGTAGATAAAAAATTAAACACTCTAAGTACGAGTATGCTCTGCGATTTCTGCTGCAGAAGACAAAGTCTTTCAGCTTATTATTTTACAGGGTATCAYTTATAAGGCCAGAGAAGTAATTATTCTTTTTTATATGTCTCTAGGAAAGATTGTAGTTGGATAGCTGTATGCACTCCTAAGCACTTGACCACTTGWGGGTACTGATAAACTTCGAGAGATTCCAACTATGAACAAAGAAAATGATAAAAAGTCTCTGATAAAAAGACTAGGAGAAAAATCCTCCTCAGAAAGATGGAAAAAACTAGATATGAACAGAAAAGAAAGCTGGTGAGAAATTAAATAGCAGAAAAAAATAATTGTAGCAAACCAGTCAAATAAAAAACATGAATAAAAAGAATTCTTCACCAAATAGATGTGCAAAATGGCCATAATTTCTTAAATGAAATACAAAACACAAAGCCATGATTCAGAACAAAGATACCAAAGAGAGAGGACATTTTCTGAATCTCTGCATTTTAAATTTCTTGAGTTGGGTCCTGAGGTTTCCTGCCTTTGCTTCCTGAACTAGAACCATAATTGGCAAATAATTGCATGAGCAAGCACCTTCATGCTCATGAGGTTTTCAATTCAATTCAACAATTTTTGTGCTTRTGAATGACCCAGTTGATTCTCTCAGGAGTGACAGAGCCACTTTGCACTTCGCTGCCAGCAGGCTGGGGAGATCAGCCTTGTTTCAGCATCACTCTGGCACAACCACACTAATGTCAACACAAACACATTGACATTAGAGGAGAGAAGGAGAACAGGGATAAATTCACACCTATCACATACCTTCAGAGGGGCTGCTGCTAAAGAGAGGCATATGTAGAGAAAAGAGAGAATAGTGAAGGAAAAGGGGCAAAAACGGTCACCAGTCTGTCTAATTGAAAGGAGGTGTAGTAACTTGAATTGGAGGGAGAAGAGGCCAGGATAGGCAGCAYGCTGTGAACTGCCTTGCACAGCACATCCTCACTCTATGTGGGGTAAAAAAAAATAGCTGTGATCTGCCTTTATCCTTCTAAGCCCCTGAGTGTGCTGTGGGCCCTTTCACTTTAGCGAAGGTTAGAATCCACGTAACAACAAAATAAAGGTCCTTGAAAATGCAGTATGTATATGGCATTTTACATCAAGAATGAAAACATGATGTCTGGTTGATTTCAACGGAACTTTCACTAAAAGAGATTCACAAATAGTGTATATAGTTTATTGGAGCAGTGGATTATAGGTTCTTTTAGACTGCCAGTTATAAATTCATTAGACCTGCAAAATACAAATACGTAGCACTATGTACTATGTATATCTGTTCCCAGGTATACTCCAGTGCAGTCAAAGGTGCAAATCTTACCAAAAGAGGTGTTCCTGCTGTGGGGAGAAGAGAGAAGCAAGCTTGTTGACTTGTTTGCAAAATGATCATATTCTCATCTTCTGCCATGGAGGATTATAAGAAGTGGAGGTGAGGATGCAGTCAAATATTCTGTTACTGCCATCATAAATGGAATATGTGTGCAGGGCAGCCAATTTATATGTAAATGCAGAATATAGAGAGTAAGACAGAGAGAAATTAAGAGATTACAAAGACTTGTGCAAGGATGGAGCAGGATCCTGACACCTTAGTGTGAGTCTCTCTTCCTCTGGCTGATTGCAGTGAATCATCCAGCCTCCTCCCAATAATCTATCACCCGCTGAGCATGTCATTGTGCCCATGAAAATCCCTTAGCCATGTGTGTCATGGCACAACTCATGGAAATCCCTTGCTAAATATATCATAGCACAGCTCATGACTGTAGGTCTCATTCCTACAAAAGTCACAGGAGCATGGGATAGCTCAGACTGGGAATGACCTCAAGAGGCCACTTGGTTTGTTTTCCTGCTCACAGGAGATCACCTCCGAGGTCAGACCAGATTGCTCAGTTCTTCTGACAGTGTGGTCCCAGGAACCTTCAAAGACTGCACAATCTGCACATCTGACTGTCCTCATAGGAAAGACATTTTTCCTTATAGCCAAGTTTAAACTCTGCTCTGTTGGCTCCTTTTTTTTTGTTTCTTACTCTTTGCCCCTGCATGACTGTTGAAAATCCTTCTCTGTCTCCTGAACAAGTTCTCCACAGGCATTGGGAGCTGCTGTTAGATGCCCCCAAAGCTGTTCCTCTTCCAGGCTTAACAAGCCCAGGCTCCCCAACACCCTGGGGCCCTCCTCTGAACTCATTCATTTATCCATGCCCTTCTTTTTTCCATAGGGAGGAACACTAAACTGAGTGCAGTAGATGGGTGTGCTCTAATGAATGCTGGATAGTTGGGAATAATGATGGCCCTTGGTTCTCTCTTTCTGTCRCTGTTCCTACAGCCCAGGCCACAGCTGCCATTGCTGTTGCTGGGATTCTCTGCTGGCCCGTGCTTGTCTCGCTGCCCACCAGGACCTCCAGGGCCTTTCCCACACAGCTGCTCCTCGGGCAATTTCRAGTCTGTTGTTGCAAAGGATCCTTTCTTCCAGATAAAGGACTTTGCATTTGCCTCTGCTTAATTTTATGAGGTGCCTGTCAGCCCATTCCTCCAGGTCCCTTGGAATGGCAGTGGTGGCTCCATTTGAAGTCATTGCACCCTTGGTGACCAAACTCTGTGTTGTTTGGCCAAACTCTGCCTCCTCCCACTCACTGGTAAAGATTTCAAGCAGGTCCCTGGRACAGGTCCCAGTGCAGACCCCTCTGGTATTTCCCTTGTTGACAATCTCCAGGTGAAAATGAGTTATTACTCATCACCCTCTAACCCCAATAAGCTATCCAGGCTACAAACCACCTGCCTTTTTCCCRTTCCTACCATAGCACCCCATCTTGAACACAACAAAATGAAGGGAAAAAACCTTGGATGCCTTGCTAAACTCAATGCAAATAATGTCTGCTGCTCTCTCATCAACTTGCAACACAGCCATGGGTGGAAATCAGGTTGGCCAGGCATGGCTGACTCTTTGTAAATGCATGCTGACTGCTACCAGTCACTTTCTTCTCCTTCTACACCCAGAAATGTGCTCTGAGAGGACTTGATGCATTTCCAKGGAACAAAAAGAATCTGACTGGCCCCTACTTCCCTGGTTGTTCCTGGTCTTTCCCAAAGGTGTTGTTTTGAAGACGTTTCAGATAAATAACAAGCAAGACCTTATTTAGGCCTCTAAATCTACACCTAATGTTAAACAAAATTTCCCAAATTATCCTTATTCATCATAATACGAGATGTCTCATACCAATTTAACAGTGCTGGAGAGTTTGCTCAGTTTTTATCACAGTTTTATGATATCACAATTAATTCCAGCTTATGTGAAAATGCATTTTTTCTTCCAACTCCATCAGGTGTTGTGAGACAAGATGAGGGTGTTCGATATGCCACCATGTAAAGTTCCCTATATAAAATCTGCTAATCTGGAAAATTATAGCAAAATATGTTTGTCTGTTAGATACAAGCCATGTTTCTGGAGAGATGATAAGGTTATTCTTAAGAAGCTGTCAGCTTCAGCTTTTTAACATCTTCTTTGTGGGTAGATTTATTATAGTCCTTTACTCACAGACAGAGAACATCAAAAGGTTTACAGAAGTTCATGAGTTTCCATGCCCAAAACTGCAAGGCATCTGGGACTAATTTACAGCTTCACACTGAAGAAGCAAAATGCAAATGTCAAGTACAGCTCCTCACACACAGCTAGAAAGAAAATAAAACCCAATAAAAACATCCAATTTATTCTTGGAATTCCTGGAGAGCATGTTGAAATACATGTGACTTCATGCACAAGTCCTCAGAAATCCAAATGAAAGAACTTTCAGTGGCATTACAGGAGTGGTCAGGATACTCTAAACACTGTAAAACAGTGTTATAAATCCTGCAATACCACCTCTTTTACACATCAATCAGTCATGCAAGGGAATATCCACATGCATCCCATGGAAGCCAAAGAGAGATGAAGGCCTTCCCTGTACCTCAGGATTCAAACTCTGAACAGCAGCCAGCAGCTGCAAGTTAATACTTTATTGAACACYTACTGTTAGGTGCAAAATACATGTTGCTCAATTGAGACCCACTGGTGGGGAAGGAGAAAAGATTGAAATTAGGATGACTGAACTGAGAAAAAGTGCTATATATTTGTGGCAGCATAAAATTTACAACAATAGTTAACTTATCTGAAGCTACTAATAACTTATTAGCATCAGGAAAAAAAAGAATCTAAGGTAGAGGCTGGTGCTACAATATATTTTTTTCAATAATTTTTAGTATTAATCAGTTCCAATCTGCAAACTGCTTGGAAAGAAAATACTCTTAATTTAATCTGTTTCTTCCCATCTAACTGAACATGGGTTCAAGTAGTTGATTTTATAGTCTATTTTAACTTGTAAGTTATGAGTGATGAAATAAGGCTGTACCTACATCTTTGCCAAACAGCAACAAGAATTTGTATCCAAAAGTCTGTGTGATTAACTTAAGAAAGAGCTCTTCAGAAAAGGTCAAATACTGCTTCTAGTTACTTTAGAAGCTATTCTTTAGTTCCACTATGCTGCTACTTATTCATATTTATCTCTGTCTCATACTTTTATATGTATTACTTTTCAGTGAAAAGTTTAGCAATCAGTTTGTGATAATTTTACTCTATTTACATGAATAAGTAGTTTTTGGTTAAAATTGAAAAAAAAACATAATGACCATCCAATCAGTTTTCTCCTGTGCTGAGGGAACCAAAGAAAGACTCATATAGCAGGAAAAAAAAATGTTGAAGAGTTAGGTTGTCCARAAAACTGAAACAAACTCTCTATACAGCTACTATTCTATCTTGTTCAACAGATTGTTATTTTCTGAAATAATATTAATTTGTGAGACAGAAGGGAATTTCTCCCACTTACTTTCATCCTCAAAATGCTGGTTGCCTAAACTAAACCACACAGCCATTGCCTAAAGGAGGTTTTGCTCGTAACCTCAGAATGKTTTGTCGTTTAGGCAAGCATCTCTCTCTTCTCTAATGGAAGCCCTGGTCAACTCAGTTGGACACTTTATCTTTTAGACATCTTGAATTGCATTTGTGAGCACTGAGGATTCCACTTACAGAGTAAGCTTAATTCATAAAAAAGACCGAAGTGTCATTAATAAAATGTTAAAATGGCACAGTAGAGAACATAATCTGTGGCTGAGACCTTACAAATGCTCCTGAAGGTGCAAAACTTAATCCCTTCAAGGATTCTACTCATGCCAGGAGAACTAATCCTGTGAGCAGAGGTAGGAGTGGAAGTGTTTGCAGGGTTGTTTGAGGTACACGTAGTCAACAGCAGGAAATTTTTTAGCATCTACCTTTTCCATCTGAGACACCTACAGAGACACCTCAGTATGATGAAATAGTTTCAAAATGTAAAACTTACTTTTATTGTATCAAGACCAGGCAATTCAAATTGGAAAAGGAAAGATGAACACAAGGCTGAGTTTTCTACATAAGATGTTCTCTTCTAGTTGACTAAATGGCTAAGAGTATGTCACAATGTGATTAATAGCTAAATACAATACGCTGCTGCATAAACAACCACTGTAAATACAGCTATCTTCAGAGCAGGGGAAGCCTTAGCRTGTATAACAGCAGGCCAGCTGACAGCCAGGAGATTACAGTATTTCGTTTTCAGGCACAAGTCTCAGTCGGAGTGGCTGTGGTCAGCAAGGAACTGTTCCTAACACGTTTGGCTGGACCTTGAAGTTTATCTATTGGCCGCTGCCAGATTTACCAGGCAGGCTTTAATAGTCCATTGATTTTAATGGGCTCTTTATCAAAATGGAAAATTATAACTCATAAGGCCACCAGGAACAGAGAAACAGGAGAGTACAGGCAGCACTGGTTTGATGTAAGCAGCAGTGATTGGAGAGAGGTTATTCAGTTACATGTAAAATTCTCTTTCCTTATCCTCTGAGCATACAACAAGTATAAAACCAAAATACCTGCCAGCAGTGGCAATATTTAGCTCCCCCATCCATATCAGGAATAAAACTTCCTTCATGGATTTAGGTTGGCTAGAAAATGACATGCTATAAAACTAAGTTACATACCATTGTCTTAAAAATATAAAAGCAGATCACAGAAGAGAACAAGTTCAAGCTTGTCTTCTCAGACTGCTCTGTTTTTCATCCCTTCAGGAGGAATACAGCCAAACAACTCCTCCAAAGTTAAGCACATAATTTATACCAGTCTCTAGGCTTTGTCCTGAGCTAATTCCTTCCTTAGAAGAAATCATACTGCCTATCTTCAACAGCTCTTCCCCAGGTAAATGTGCATTTTTTCCCCCTGAGAGCTGGTTAGGTAAGACTCCCAGGTGGTTGAGCCCCTTTGGCTTTTGAATAGAATCACAGAGTCTTTGAGATTKGAAATCACCTTTAAGATCCCTTGARTCCAACCATTATCCCAGCACTGCCCAGCTCGCCACTAAACCGTGTCYCCAAGTGCCACATCTCWTTTAGACACCTCTGRAGAGGAATTAGAAAACTTGGGCATGTGGACCTAGTGCACAATGTCCCCAAGTAAATTCTGACACCAAGGAAATAAAGGTAAACCCAAGCATGTGGCTGATTCCAGCTCCTCATCAGATTCACAATTATGTCAGTGTAACAGATRATATTCCTGCAGAAGATCGACTTTGTAGTGCTAAAACATTGTCCAGAAGGGCAATATAGAATAATTGCAAATGACAAATAGTTGCAGCATGGTGAAAGCTGTACACACTTTGTTTCTTATATACATATTGGTTTTCATGTTTCAGAAAGGTAAATTTAGCCWGGCACTTGCCCAGGTTATACACCTAGGAGAAGTGAGGAATGTACAGACGATGATACAAGAGATGACAGGAAAAATTTGGCTTGTCTAATACAGGAAAGTAAAGACTGAGAAGAGAAACAGTTTTGATTTATATGTAACATCAGGGAGTAGATGTCTACCAAGAAAAAAGCAGCAGGGCAGTTCTAGCAAAAGAATAAATGAGTACCGCCAGGAATAGATCTCAGAAAAAAAACCTAAATTGTTTGCACCCACAAGAGTTATGTCCTGGCAACAGTTTTTCAACAGGAACAATGTGAGCAAAAACTGAAGCTACTTTTAAGATAAAATTCAGTATTTTAAGAAAAGKATTATATAATGTTTTGGCATGTGATATCAAGGGATGGAGCCTGATAAATCTGAACGTCCCATCTCATCCTGCATTTCCTGTAGCCAGAATCTTGTGATACTGGTTTGACAGTGTAAGCAAGTTACAGGTGCTTTTGATAATCCTTCTTAGAGCCAGGTTACATGATGCAAAACACAGGGATGATGAGACCTCAAGGAGCAAGATGTCCATTGGAAAGATGGAGAAACTGATAGGTTTTTTTTCAGTTAAAGACAGGTTTCCCAAGTGTCCATGTTTTTTGAAAGCTGATACATGCTGACATTAAGTCCAGAAATTCTGAGTTCCAGTGAATAGTGTTCAGCTGGAGATGGAAGCAAAGAYTGTCATTTTGGGAAGCTGGTGAATCAAACACAATGCAGACTTCGACAAAGGAAGCCATTTTTAAGGATGCCAATGGACAAAACTAAAAGTTTGAACATGTGGGATCATAAAACTTCTCAGTATCCTTAGTGCTCTTTGCAAAAGCAACATTTGAAAGCTTGTGGGAACAAGCTCTTCCTGAGATCCTACCTCCTGTGGCTTACCACTGTTGGATGGGTAGAAAGAATATACAAAAATGCTACTGTTAAAATTTAATGGCCCTTCATTTTTTAACAGTGGCCACAATTCAAAAACCTGGATAAAACTGGAAAAGATATTGAGAACATGGGAAATGTTCTCAAAATGAAGAGGATCTCTGTTTTCTTGGAAAGGTTTTATGCTTTCCTAATACAATACTCTTTCTCCGTACGAATTCCAAAGAAGTCTACAGATGCAGAAGCAGAATGAAATGAATGAACAACTAGTCAGGATTAAATGTTGAGAATGGATGGTAGCTCCTCAGACTGACAGAAAAGTTTAGTCAGGCCAGTGTTTTCCAGGGTGTGGCAGACTCCCAAGCCACTTGCAGTCACCCTGGGAGCAGGGTTTGACATGACACCTCCGATAGCAGCTCAATAAACAGCCCTTGGGGCTTTTRCAACTGAACCAGTCTCTGACACTTCTGAAGCTCTCAGTTTACAAAACAAACTAGTGCAAGTGTTTAATTCCTGAAAAAACACAGCAGGTAATGGCAGCTGCTTCACAATCCTCAGAGACCCTGGAGTAGAGCTTTCAGCAGTTCTACATCCCACACTCGCTACCCAGCAGGGAGTCTTCTACGGCATCTAAGTGGAAGTGACAGTCTGTCATGACCTAGAGGACAGCCAGCCATCCTCCCAGTCACACAGGACATGAAGAWCATCCTTGAATATGAAGGTTTCAGAAATGCAAAAGCCCTTGAGACTCAGGGTGATAGTTATGAGACTGCAGTGAATCAGAGGCTCAGAGGCTTCAGCTGGGAATGGTTGATGAGATGGGAACTCTGCCCCTCTAACAACTGGCTGCTAACCTTAGCCAAAGGGCTGGGCTCAGCACAGGGCTGAGCACCTTCTAAGCTGTTTTAGACTGGGGTTAGAGTGACCAAAATCCCCTGGTACAGCGAGGGGAAATTGCTATGCTTTCTGCTGGCCAGATGTATTCCATTTGTTTGGATCCTGCACTTAATACTTTGCCTAATTCCTTCCAGTCCCAGTCCCTTTCCAGCTGCACAATGGGACCACCAGTCTGGGCCTTACAAAAGAGTCTCAGGATTATAAAAATCAGTGTCAAATAAGATTTTCACAGGCCGAAAGTTTGCCAGATACCAGCTTCCAGGGCAGTCCTCTGCAGAAAGCAGAGTCTAACCGTGGTGGGTTTGTACATACAGAGACTCTGCTGTCTGAGGGATGTGTCCAGAACTCTGTGTTTGCCATCCACAGGCACATCCTGGCTRTGCTGTGAAGGTCAGGAGCAGCTGGGTGCTTTTTCTGACCAGCAAAGGGACAGGCAGACATGGCTAGACAGATCCTGGTGTCACTGTGTGAGCGCTCATTTCAGGCCTGACAGCACTGGCAATTTCCCTTGGCTTCATAATGAAAACTACTACGTGGGTAAAAGAAATACCTTTTATTAGACAGAGCAATGTAATTATTCCAAGCCTAAATACCTCATTTAAGAAAAGCATGATCTAGCCTTGAATTGAGGTTTCTAGCCTCAATTCTTATGATACTTTCAACAGAATTTGTAAACATTTAATGAAGTATACAAGTCAAATCTGTGGTGTTTTTAACTTTGAACAACTTGGACTTACCCACAACTATTTCTCCACTCCAAAATAGTCTTAGAACATCTTAGAAAATGGAATAGAGCTTCAAAAAGGTTTATTTTGTCTTCACAAGGTAGTAAAGTATGTAGAGGATGTTTTAAAAACATAAATAATGAAAACTGTGACCAGGGGTGAAGGATGACAGACACAAATAATCGACAGTATATTGTAGTGCATCAGCCAAATTATCTATGAGTTGTATGTGATGGGTCCATCCCTAAAATGAGAAATAACAGTGGATCAAATATCACCAGGAACAAAACGCCCTAGAATCACAGCATAATCTTAGGAAGGTTCAATTTTCACTTTAAATTYAACACAAGGTATCTGCTTCAGAAATCCCTGCATTTATTCAGGGTCTATTCCCCACTGAKAAGAAACTCACATAATTTTTCCTGTAAAGTACAGCTCTCTTAGGAAACATGAGAGAGACAAAGTTGAAGCTCTGATTCTTGTCTGCAATTCYGTTTGACATTTATCAGAAAGAACAGCTCTGATCAGGTACTGTAATCATTGGGGGTTTCTAGATTTTGAGTCCTGGAAGAGRCCATAAATAAATAGATTTTCCAGTTTGTTTACATCTAATCTTTGGTGTCATAGTTTTTGATGACTGTCACTGTTCCACAATAGTTGATTTTCCTTTTGCAACCTTTGTACATGAGGAAGAAAAAACATTTTGTAAACAGGAGTCAACTACAAAGTCATAATTGGCAGAAGGGGAAGAGCAAAGGCTTCTTAAATTTTTAAAGGTTTTAATTTCAAGTTGATAGCATCACTTCAAACTAATGAGACAAAGTAAGAGGTGGGAAACAAAATGCACTGGGAGAAAGGTTGGCACTCTTGACAATTAACTAATGATTATTAATTCCCCTGATACTCATAATAATGATAATTATGATTTACTCATTTTGTTTCATTGTGGAGGCTGTTAACATTTGATTTCCTGGGCTCTTCCTTGCAATTTCCATTAATTACTGTCTCCCTCCTCTCTAGTTTTTCTATTGAAACAAAAAAAAATAAAAATTCAAGTCTTAGATGTTTGCTCCAGAACACTTTTTCAATTGACTTTCCAAATAATTGGAAATTACATATTTCCACTGTCTGCCCCATTCTCACACCTCTCAAAATATGAGTTTTGTTGAAAGAAACTGATTCTACCTTTTTCTACCTTAACTTGCAGATGTGCTTTTCCCATTTGCTAACTCCAGTATCTGACTTATTTTCCAGCCCAGACCCTCWCCACTGTACATGGCTTCACTCACTCTCATATTTTATTGAGTCCAGTACATCTGAGCTACCAATCCATTTCCTGGCCCTTTCAGCTGAGGGTCATTTGCTGCCACTCCATCCATCCCCATCTGGGCGATCCCCTAGCTCCTTGCACAAATAACCTCCCTCATTAAGTCCTAATAATATAGTCAGTGAAGACTGCTCAGTTGGAGATCTGGAATGCCATCACAAATTATCCATAATCTTCACAATGCAAATGTAGGAAGAAGTCTAAGCTTGACATTATTAATTTGATAYAATAGGTAAAACAGTTTTCTCTCTAAAATCTAGCAATGGCTGCCTCTTTTGAAGCTCATGCCCGTCCCTGCCTACATTTATTCTGGACAACTAATACCATGAGTGAATTTCCAGATTTTTTTCTGTTACCAGAGAAATCCCCTCAGAGTCTTCATATTGCTAATACTCATAGAGCCAGGGAAAGCTTCATTGATCCCTGTTATAGTGATTCCAGACTTCTGAAGTGTTTTAAGTCCATTTTAGGGTATTTTTAAACTGTAGTTTAAAACAAAACTCCACATCTTCCAGAAGCTGAAGKAAATCTATGATTCATATTGATAGAATACTAGATCTGTAATTTTTGCTTCCTCCTCYTTCAGCAAGTGCTGGATTAATTTGTCTCTGTTTTTTGGCTGTTGCCTCACTGGTGCAAAGGATCAGCTGCAGCTCAGCTCCACATGAACCTTGGCAATTGCAATGATGCACTCAGTGCCGCCCTGGGAGACAAGGGCAAATTRTTCTGTGAAATTCCCTTTGGAAGGCTGGCCTGACCTGGTGGCCTTCCCACCAGTGCAGCATGGCTCACAAGGAGCTGCCACCTTCGGGTGCCACAAGGTGTCCAGTTGGCAGAGCACAAGAGACCAGAGCTGTGGGCCAAGTGCCACATTCCCTTTTGGCTCCGCTGCTGGACAGTCAAACTGAGGTAGCCTGGGAGATGCCAGAGGGCTCTGTAGGGCCCTTTGCAAAGAGCTCCTTTGCAGATACAATGCTTTTATTTTAGTTACTTATTCAGATTTTCTTCATTCTCTACTGGCAGATCAGCTGTCCATGTCCTCAGTGTCCTTCTGCAAAGAAACCCAATTACTAAACCTGTGATCATGCAAGCACACAAATATATTTGCATACCACATAGTGATTTAAGCAGAAAACAAGTTTTTCCAGGGTTCATGTAGATTAAAAGAACAATTATTGATGCAATAGTACTGTGACAGTATTTGCAGAAGCTTTAGCATCCCACTGCTACTTCATCCTTGGAAATAAATCCACAAACCATGGTCTGTACCTACTTGCAATCAGAGTCCCTTTCATCCATTAGTACCTAAAGCAAAAAAGAATAAAAAAAAGGTTTTTGCCAGTATCATATCTCTGAGGCTTCASGTTTCCATGTTTACCATATCCCTGAAGTGCTTTGGGATGCAGGATGCAAATTCTGAGTCATTGCTTTCCCCTGCCTAACAGCAGACAGACAGTGAGAGGTAGGTGTGCAGCAGAGGAAGGCAGGAATATGAAACACGTTCCTGGATGTCCATTTGGCTGCACTAGACACTCCAACACCACTCCCAAAATGTAGGTGCAGAAATGGGCTGCTGGGAAGAGACTCAGGAGCTGGAACAGCTGAGAACAATGTGGAGCCCAACAAAATTGTRGTGAATATCATGGGAATGCAGGTCTAATACAAACAAGGACATTTCTTCAGTGCCTTCTACATTTTTCATTACATAGTTCCAGTAAATTTGTGCTTGTAGAAGAAACTCATCAGGACTGATGGTAAATTCTCACCCCTAAAAGTAGTTATTTCCTCAGAACAAACATCACCTTTTTTGATGAAAAACATCACCTTTCAGTCCACTGAGACAACCAGGGTGCTGACTTCCCCTTCAAAGTTCAAGGAAACAACAAGCATGTCAGATACCCATGCTGCTGGCTCACCATGCAGAGAAGCACTTGGATGCTGAGATGTTGTTGAAGGAGTTGGGCTGGGAGACAGCCTGACATTTTGCAAAATAATGAAAAGAAACTGAATGAGAGTTTCTTTTAGATATGGGGATAATAACTGCCCCATGGCATGCCCAGAAGGAGCTGAAAGTATRGGTCAGGTGGATTGTTGTTAGAGAGGACTCATGGCAAGGAGGGCATTCCCAGGTTAGTTAGAGAGAGAGAAACTACAGTTATTCATCAAACATTAAGATCTTTGGGGAACAGGAGAGGAACAGCTATGTTGTTTTATCTGAAGAAATTCAGAAAAGAAGGGGGAAAAGGGAGGTGAAATTAATATAAAATTATGTGCTGAAAGGGCTTTCTCTTGTGGGAATGGGAGTGAAGAATTTGCAAATACCTTCTAGTGGAGTTCATCTGTTTTTCTTGTTATTCTCCCCGACAATAAAAATGCACTAGATGGATATGGTTAACCAAATCCCTTGAGGAGAAAGGTTTTAATTTCCTTCCTTTGCTTCTCTTCACCTTTATCAGCAGCGAGGAAGGGATGAGACCAAAACAAATTCACAGAGCCATTCATCAACAGCCCCAGGGAAGTCAAATCCCTATGCAAAGGTTTCACTGGCAGAAGGACAAATATGTGCTACATGCCAATGGCAGTCCATTGTCTGAACTTCCTGCACATTRATTCCCCTGCCTGGTATTTTATGGTGCAAATATGGCCATAGGAGAGTGACATCCTCATGGTGCAGTATGATATCAATGTGCCATAAATAACAGCAAGACAAYGTGTGACAGCAATTAAGGGCTACTGTAGATGATCCAGTCAGTGMATTTAGGATGATTTGAAATAGTCTAGTTCGGCTCCCACAGACACAGGTAAAAGTTTGTCTATTTAAATTCCCAGGAAAGTTCATCTGAATTTACTTCTCAATGGAGTAGCATCACCCACTGCATGCACGATTATAGCTGCCTTTGATGATACAATTTAGAYCACTCCCAAAGGAGCAGTGGATCAAAGAGTCTCTTTGAGGACAGGTTGTCCATTTAAGATTAACATGGATCTTCATTTCCAGCTCCTGTGGAGCTATGGCACACAGGGCTGACTGGGCAGCAGGTGGCATGTCTCATACCTTGGTTTTTGTTTCTTGAGGTCTCTGGGTAGGAGGTCAGATTTTGGGTTTGGATGATTTTGCTGCTATACTGTGCTTCTTGTAGGGTGGCTTGAGTTGCACAGAGTAGGTTTTGGGGAAGCTCAAATATATTCTGTGGTGGTCACATGGACAGGGCTTGCTTTGATATGGGCAAGGAGACGATGCCCCCCAGCTTGGGCATCTGGAAGCAAAAGTGTGTCCCCTGGTTAGACATTTAGTTCCAAACAGTTGCTGTGGGGCTGTTTTCTACCTGTCCCTGTACAGGTTGAAAAGTCCCAAACACTGGATGAAGCTGGAAGGAGGGCGATCACTGTGAAACGTGAAGGTTTCAGATTTTTGCAGTTATTCTTCTAAACATAAATATAACTACTTAGCTTCCTATATAAATGAGGTATTGATGTTTGTTGGAGTATTAATGAATTCATACTGTATTAAATTTAGAACTTATTTATTTATTTTTTGCAAGTAGGTGTTTTATTTGCAGGAAATTATGACAGGCACAGAATCAATGTGACCTTTACCAGTGGGAGTATGTTCCTGCAGCTGYTCATACTGGGAGGAGCTCCAGCAATGCCATTGATTTTACTCTCTGTAACAACACCCCACTTGCTCTCTTAGACCAARCACCTGCCCCACTAATGTGGAATCACTCGTGTCTCAGCTGCTTCATTAATCACACTGATGTTTGGGTATTTTGCATTTCTAATCAAACTGCTACCTGCCATATCAATGCCCCATTGATTGATTATGTTTACAGACCTAGTGAATGCTTTGCGAGAATACTGATAAACTTTACATGTAAAAAGTAAGACTACATCATCTGCATTTAACAAAAAGATAAAATCCAGAGTCCCAGTATTAGAGGTAAACAGAACACCCACCACTTAATTTCACTGAGTTATCTCTGTGCAGAGTCTCATAATTTCTGTTTGACTTAGGCAAACTTCAGAAAGGCATTTGGACACCTTGGGAGAACAGACCATTTTCTTCTGTATTTTGC
The DNA here is from genome assembly GCF_030028575.1 of Malurus melanocephalus. Classification (NCBI taxonomy): domain Eukaryota; kingdom Metazoa; phylum Chordata; class Aves; order Passeriformes; family Maluridae; genus Malurus; species Malurus melanocephalus. Next base: position 388,964 of record NW_026623325.1, on the reverse strand, counting down.
TTCAATACTTTATGAYCTCCCTAAAATATATTTGCACCTAATTTCTCATGTAAATTTGTCTAGCCTTGCTTTAAATCATTATTTCTTGTTATGCCATTGTCCATAATTATAAAGCAAATTAAAGAACACTTCTATTTTCATTTAATACTCCTCCTGAAGTGACCCTAAACTTTTTTTCCCTGAGCTGAAGTGATGGTGTTCTTTACATCTCCRATGGAATTGCATTTCCTCTGGTCTCCATAATTTTTAGGGTATTTTTTGCACTCTCTGCAGCATTTCATTGTTCTTTGATATAAGTACGCCAGAATGCAATATTATCCTAGACCTATTCTGGCCATTTTTCTTCATAAAGGTAAAAGCCATCTTTCCACCCTTAATCATTRCTTCCCTCTTTGTGCTGTCAAGAATGTTTTTAACCCTTTCCATCACAAAATGCTGAGCTGTTTATGCATTCTGACTTCCCTGAATGCTTGAATGCTTTATAGAATTACTTTCCAGAACCTTCAATCCCTATCTGGGTGCTAAAACAATTCTCTTTTGGCCAAAGCAAATACTGCAGGCTGTACTCAGACACACAAGACACAAATGCTGCCTGAGTGCATGTTAGAACTCTTTTTGGTTTCAAAAAAGCCTAAGAACTTGTACGGAYGCTACCATCTAGAAACCTGAGTCCCTTGCAAGGTCTTCCCTATTTTTGCAGAAAACACACCTGGATACATTCATACCAGTGTCTGGAGAAGAAAATGAAGTCACTGGTGCATAAAGAAAGCTCTTGCATGAAAGATTTTGCAACTTTCCGTATCCTGGGCATGGAGAGTATCCAAGTCCTTCTTTTACTGGTTAGCTAGTGTGAGACACCCCTCTAGTCCTTCATCTAAACCTATTCTGTGCTTCAGAAAGGAATGAAGGATTTGTTAATCCAATATCTAATGTTTTAGCCTAGGATTTGGCATTTGCTTGTACAGAGAGAGAACCGAGGTCTGGTCCCTGCTCTGAGGGCAATGCACACATTAGACTGGAAGGGATTTGTTGAAGTGCTAAACTGCTTCTTAGCTCAGGAACAGAAATCCTAACAAGCAAAGAGTTTACCTCAAACTGATCCTTGGACTGTGCTTAGATTAATTTATGACAACTATGTTTCTGCTCTGTGCAGTATTCACTCAATTTAAATGAGTAACAATAAAAATATCTTGAAATGTAGCTTTATCTAGGGTGGAATTATTCACCATAAACTTTGATTAAGTTTTCATAAGGTCTTATTGATTTTGGCACTTACTTTTCATTGTCTGTCTATGGGACTATGTCAAGCATGCTATTATAYGAGCTATAGTACCATTTTTCTGGAAATATTTAGGTTACACATCATATCACTTTTCTCCACTGTGGTCATACTTTTCCCAAATGTTCTATCTCCAGTAGCAGCCTCAAAGACTTTTTTGTCTGCAGGCTGGGCGGTAGTTAATTATGACCTCTAACAAGCCTGCTGAATTGCACCAGTCAAGAAATACATTTACTGGGGCTTTCCGTGGATGCAGATATATCGCTGTACTGAATATATACCCTCAAAAAACCTCGCAGGCTTCCTAAGTGCTCTGTGCTAGTGATTAGATAAGATTAACATTTCACAGAAACGGTGTCAGCACGAATGTGGTAAAATTGAGCACAGTGATAATACTTTGTGCTGAGCAAGTTTTCAATCAATGATTCAAAATTATAGCACATATCTCYCCTCAGCTAAAATTGCGGAGGCTGCAGATAAAATGTTGTCTTTATTTTCCATATTTGACTGGAGATTATGTATTTTCCTGTACTGACAGTTGAGAATTATCATTAAAGTTTAGCCTTATTCACATAATTTTCATAGCAAACACTGAGAAAAGTATTAAAAAAGTATATTCCAAGTAAATTTTTTWATCTCCTGCCATGGGTAGAGGACATACCTTGCCATTTTGCCCATTGTTACTCCTCTGGGGTGGTGGTAGGGATGAGCAGTGCAGAGGAGTGGTCATGGTTATCAGCAGACAATGTGTCTGCCTGTGTCTGGCTGTAAGAAGGATGGTAAAATAATGAACCCAGCATTTCCTCCATAAACCATTTATGTCACTCCAGTCACTCTYCCCTCAATGCCACCATGTCCTTAAACTTCCCTGACTTATTCTGATSCTCTCTCCAAGCAGCAAAGCCCTTAGGCACTGTGAAGCAGAGGACACCAGATGGATGAGGCTGCCTCATTCACAGAGAAGATGACAGGGCCTCTGCAATCTTGCCCTGTGTYCAGAGCATCCCTGCCAGGCAGCAGAGGGAAAACATGGGCCATGGAAAAGAATGGTACTCGCAATAATTATTTTCTATGACAAAAGWACAAACTGCCAAAGCCTCACAGGTGTGTGGTTTTGACAAAGTTTGTTGAAATTCTGGTACTGTGCAGTGGCTTATTGCAAACCTCTGGAGAGTGGTGGGGATGTCCCCAGCCTTTGCAAGGGTCAAGTCCTCTCCAACACTGCAGCAAAGGTTCATATATTGCCATTTTGTTGCAAGCAGTCACTCTATAAAATAAGGTAGGGAGCTTTTATTAATGACACCTGCATGCACTGGGATCAGACACACAGAACAACCAACAGCACAGTCTCTCTGCTCCCCAGAGCCAACAGGATCGGTCAACAGTGCCAAGAATTTCCACAGATGATCTTCCCAATCTTATGGGCTCTTTGAAAACTCATGGGAACTCTGTGAGTGAGTGAATGAGTGAGTGAGTGAGTGAGTGAGTGAGTGAGTGAGTGAGTGAGTGAGTGAGTCCTGCTGCTGTTGGATAAGGCTGGCCAGATTATTTTATCAGAAAACTCCAGCTATTCCTCTTCTGAAAGTGCTCTTGTCTCCAACTGGCAGCTCATGAGGAATTTCCAAGAATGTGTATGACAAGGTTTAGAGTCAGACAGCTGGAGGCTCAGTGCACACTGAAGTGAAACAACTCGAAGACAAAGCAGTTGTTGCAGAAAGGTGCACGGGAAGAAGCTGGAAGCTCAGGAGGAATACACCAATGGTGACCAATAGTGATGGAAATGCACCACAACACATGGTCCCCAGTGCCAACTGGAGCAATACAAACCCTTGTCAGCTCTGGAGCACTGCACACGTCTGTCCCGGGACTGCTCTTCCCCGATACCTTTCCCAATGCTCTCCAGGAGGTGACAGAAGACTTGCTCATGAATTTTCCAGGTGACATCAAACTGAGGAGATAGTTGTTATGTTCACAGGCAGGGCTGCCATTCAGGTGTAGGGACCCTGTCTGGCTGGAGGAACAGTCTGACAGAGACCTCATGAAATTTTACAAGGATGAATGTAAAATCCTACATCTGGGTTGGTAGGACCATGTGCAACAAGAGGGGTGGTTTGGGTGGACAGCAAATGGAATCTGGGCCAGAAAAAAGTCCTGACAGCAAAAATGGCCCCTGGCTGAATGAACAGGAACAGAGATCAGGGGGAGTTTTCAGTTCCCTATTTGGCACTCATTAGACCACATCTAAACATTGCAGTTTTGTCCGCTCTCACTAGAAAAAGGACACTAATAAATTGGAGTGAGCTCGGAGATGATGGGGCTGAATCACATGTCCTGTGAGGAGGTGTTGGAGAACCCTCATGATGGAAGTGGACTTGTTTAACCTGGAACAMAGATGGCTTTAGATGGCCTTGCAGCAACCCAAAGTGCCTGTGGGAAAGTCACTGAGGATACTTTCAAATTGGGGCTGGGCAGGAAGGAAGACAAAAAGGCATAAAAGCTGAGATGTAAGAGTTTCAACCTCAGCATAAGGAGACACCCTTTGTCCATGAGGACAATTAGATAGAGGACAGAGGCATTTTGCAGTCTCTGGCTTTTGAGGCTTTCAATGCTGAACTGTATGAGGTCCTCAACAGCCTGGTCTGAACTCAGAGCTGACCTGCTGTGAGCAGGAGATTGGACCAGAGACGGGTGAGGTCCCTCCCATCCTGAGTTGTTCTGTGATTTTCTTAGCAAGCTATTCCCTCCCCGTCACTGAATAACACTACTCTTACTAGATAGGACCAACAGTGATGGCAATTTAAATAATCAGTAAAAGTAGTCCCAAATAAAGATGAAGGAATAAGAAGAGAGGTGAAGCAAATGAGACTTCTGTGGAAAGGCAATCTTTCATCCCCACATTAAACCTGCAGATATGAGAGGTGCAATGAAAATCCTGATGCATGTATTGATTTATGGTAGTGTAACACAAATAACACTGCTTCTTTATGGTAAAAATTCTCAAGCAGGCTGAGAYACTGAACCAAACTTCCCAGAGAAATTGTGAAGTCTCCATTTTTTAACATACTCACAACTTGACTTTATCTGCTCTGATCTAACTTTGCAGGTGTATCTAATTTCAGGCTGGCCTTGTTTCACAGAGTGTTAGAGCAAATGGCCTCCTGAAACAGTGTACAGCATAAAATGCAAGAACAGAAACCTCTCAAGAGACCTGAGATCTAGGCAGGAGAGGCAYTGCCAGGAGAGCACTGAAGAGATCCAGCTGAAGGCTGAGAAGCATGGRAAGGTTTTACAAGACCCCTGGCTGTCTTTTACCCCTTCTCTATTGGTTCTTCTCACCTCAAAGGGAGCAGAGCTCATATCTCCAAGAGAAGAGCTGCAGTGGGGGGCTGGGAACATTAACAACCTTTTCTGTTACAAGTCCAGCATGGGAAGGTCTGAGTATGAAGAAATGAAGTCTTTGGTCCTATCACAGGGACCACGCTGCAGTGGTCACRTGCAGTTTCTTCCTTAAGCACCACCCTTTTCTTGACACATTTGATAGTCTTTGATGCTATTTGTTTTGTCTCTGATGGCAAGGCCTCAGCTGAAGACATGATTTCTGTGACACATATCAGACAGGAGAACCTCATCTAAATCAGATATGGCTCAGCTTTTCCAACTGAACTCAACCCACAGGAGTTCAGCAGTACATCCATCTTCCATCTACCTTCAAAAGGGCCTGACAACCTGGGATCTCCCCCCTTGCTTTTCTGGAAACACCTTGCTCAAATGATTTTAGAGCACTGCCAGGGAGGGCAGTTGAAAAATGCTTGATGCTCATTTTGTGTGAATAGACATGACAGTACTATGATCAAGAGTAGCAGAGGCTGCTGCTGGAGTGAGCACTGAGGATAGTTCAGGTCACCTAAGGGAAGTGATGGTGCTGGAGGATATGAGGATGGAGGTGTCACATGTCCGCAGGTCCCTTTCTGCCAGCAGTGATTGCTGCCACWCACAGCTGCAGCATCTGCTGCTGGAAAGGCTGGAAGCACCTACAGAATCTCAAGGCCCTTTCACGGGGAAACTTTATAATAAATACCCCCTGGTGCTCATCTCAGCCGGCTCCAGCTGACACTGAGCAAAGTGAGGCACTGCTCTGCATCTCTGTGTGCAGGTAAGGGAAACTGCTGTCCTCAGCCTCCCCACCACCCTCAGGTATGTTTTCAACCAGGCAGCTTCAAGGAGCACGTCATGACCATAATCTGGAACCTAGCTGTGCCTTCACTAATGTCAGAAAGGCTTCTGACACAGCTATAAAGCAGAAATAAAACCCGTAAATAAACAATCTGTGACAGAAATGAAGCATTTTAACTGATAGTGTGGGGAACTAATTTTTGTTTCTTAAGATTATCTGCCTTTGAACATTGGCTACAGCTCTACTTTTCGTCCCAATTGGGCAAGAGTATTTCCAAAAATTGAAAGACACCTCACTTTCATTTTCGGAATCTAGCCATAAGTTCAGGTAAGACATCCCTGCTATGGATGCAGTGCCCTGTGTCCTGGCAGAAGATTGCTGTGAAAGAGTAAAGTGAAACATAACTTCTGATAATGCAATGCATTGGACTCAGGAGTTGACAGGATTGTTGCTAGAAACAAATTCAGCTTTTGGCACATGAAAAGGGCCGGGTTCTTGYCTCTGAGGCTGGCTGGGTTGTTGTCTCTGAGGCTCAGGATGTTTCYTCCCTATTGGGACAGACTCCTTTTCCCTGTGATGCTCGTACTGCAATGGGCTGATTACAGTGACCTCCTTCAGGATTTATTATAACTCTAGGAAAAGCTAAATAAAAGCTTTCCTCTCAAGGAAAGCTGAATAATAATGACAGATTCATGCCCCCAGGGAGCATCCAGTGTAGGAAAAGCACACAAAAAGGGATGGCAATGCACAAAAGACATAGGAGGAAGAACAAGATATCCTGAGAAGAAGATGCTTGCATCTAGCTTTATACTTGCTGTGTGTGCCCCTTGTTGCTGTCAGAATCAGGGACAGCATCGCTGATGATGAGTTGGTAGAAGCCAAAGTGATGTAGCCCTAAGCCAAAGGTCTGTGTTCCTGCTCCCAGGGCTCATGGCAACAYGCAGACGTGCCAGTATTCCTGATGGAGAAGCAGGCAGAATATTGTCACAGATGGACGAGTGTCTGTTGCTGGTATGACAGATGAGCTATGGATCTAATTATATAACTGGAAGAGGAGAGCCATCTTGCACTCTCCCGTGGTCTAGGGAAGTCACTGCAAAGCTGCTTTGTAGCACAAGGAGCGGTRTAACATTAGCTGCTCTACAGCACTGCAATACATCACGCACATACCCATTTCACGGCCACCCTAAWATATGGCACTGCCTTTGCTTGCCAGTCCGTCACTTGAAAAAGGGACAGGAGGTGTAAAAAGCCTCATAACTGCACTGAGAGTGTAAGTTTCACACAACTCATGGAGAGAGCAATGAACTGTAGCAAGGGCTTATATTCACTTTCCGTTGACTGCTCAGCAGCTATTCATAAAAGAGCATGGAAAAACAATTCCAGCTGACTGCATCTYCTAATGCATTTATGTTCCGGTAATCCTTCTGTTTCACCTCGATTATAACCAGAACTTTGGAGCAACGAGAGAGGGTGAAAGGCAGCAGAAAAGAAGAGGTATAGCTATACAATAGTTACCTATGTGATGTATACTGAGGCACATGTGATTGGTGACAGTGTGGTTTCATTAAGGTCAGGTTGTGCCTGACAAATTTGGTGGCCTTSTACAATGGGATTACAGCATTGGTGCATGAGGGAAGAGCAACAGACATGATCTAAGGCAAGATATTTGACAATGTCCTGCACAACCTTCTCATGTTTAATCTGCAAAGATGGATTGGACAGATGGATCAGCTTGTGGATCAGAATTGACTGGACACTGAAATAGCAACTCAATGTCCAAGTGTCGAGCAGCACGAATGGCATTCCTGAGGGGATCCTGTTGGGACCTGTGCTGTTTAACAACTYTGTCAGTGACATGGACAGAGGCATTGAGTGCACCCTCAGCAAATTTGCCAGTGACACCAGGCTGTGTAGTGTGATTGACACACTGGAGGGAAGGAATGCCATCCAGAGAAACCTTGACAGGCTKGAGAGGCGGCAATTGACAGAACACAATRCACAGTGGAGTGATGGGCATGCAGAAGTATACACTCTCCAATTTTCATTGTGGATGAAAAAGCAGCTAATGAAATTGAATTATCCAATACATTCAGCCAACTATGTCACCCTTGGGCTGCAGAGGTGTTTGAGGTTTTGCAAACCTACAGTTCTTTCTTTCATAAAAAATTACTATATGGAACAGGCAGAAAAACAAATTATATTGTCAATCCTCATTAAAAGTGTTTTAAAGAARCTATCTTAAGAAATTAAAAGAGAGAATTTTTACTGATCCTTTATCTAACTTAGCTAACCTACTGCCTGCAGCTTCAGTAGTGGATCTACATACTCTAGGACTTATGGCACTGAATTGTTAGTCAATGTTTAATGACCTTGTGGCCTGAATGATTTTTATATTTCCACCTGAATTTCCCAAGAATAACCCTGCTGTTTGGTGCTAGGTACAAACAGATCACACCAGAGGTTTGTGAAGGAACAGTTGTATAAAGACACGGATGTGGCTGCACAGATCAAAAGTAGCCTCAAGTATGGAGGGGTGCCTAGGGTGCTGGGAATGTCTGGCATCCCTTGCTGTGGTAGGCATTGCAGGGTTACTCAGTGTTTGCACCAAATCAGTGTAGTCACCCATTATCACATTGCCACTCTGCTGTTTGCGCTGTCTGTACAGGTGTATTTTCATATGTCAGATGTCTCAGCAGGGACAAAYAGACATAAAGACAGCCTGCTCATGAAGTGTCTAAGGTATCTGTCATGGGTCATATTTTCTTTTTTTCCCAGATTTCATGACTTTCTTCATCTACATCTGCTGATAATAGTTTCTAGAAGGTTGAAGCCCTTGGACTGCTGGTGTGACCAGGAAGGAATAATGTCTCACTACTGATTTTTATTGATGGTGTTGATAATTACTACCTGCAGCATCTCCTCAAGTCTGCTGGCTTTTTGTGMCTTGCAGAATTTTTGAGAAAATGGCTTGGTAAAAGTTTTGAAACCAGGGCTCTAGGTAAAATTGAATGTGTAAATAGGCTTCTAAAATCTTCAGCTATATTTAATGCATTGTGACAACTCTCAAATTCTTAATCATGGGCTAGTATAGTTCCTTATGTGCTAGATACCTCACAAATGCAGGAAACAAACCTCAGATGTTCTTTCTCAATATATTTTCCACCCAGGGATATAGATTTTACTTCTTCATTTTTGTATCACTTTAATAAAGAATTTTAAGGAATGAGTAAAGGATACACCTTTGAAATCAGTGYACAGACTGAAATCATGCTCAAGTAACCAGTGCAGATCTGGTGGTACTTACATACCTGAGTGGACAACTGCCTTGGTTTAAAGCTATTTATTTCTAATAGACTTTCTCTGACTTATACTTGCTACAARTCATGCCCTTGAAACTAATCTAATTTGTGCACGATGGCTGGGATTTAAAAGCAGCCTATGCATATTATTTTCTAAAATCCCATTACATTTTAATAAGATTTTTACTTCTAGCGGACTGCAGTCTCTTGAAAAGCTCAGCTTGAATTCCTAGTTTCCACACTGCTATCACTAAATCAACTCTATGGTGATTCCTTCCAGGAAGCTCAGTGTTAATTTTTATTTTTCTTATCAGCTCYTCTCCTGCACTTCAGTGGTTTAGGATTTTCTTCTTGCTTGACTTGGTTWTGTGCTTCATGTTTTTTTTATCATCTTTGCTAAGGATATCTCTSAATATAGAGTGACACTCATACCTGACACCATGAACAGGAAAATTGATGAGTCACAGMAGCTCCAATTTCCCACCTGCATCACCAATGGAGATATATCCAGATATCCAGAGAGGAATAACCATGTACTTTATAGTCAGCTTTCCCCATTCCTATCACCACAAGTTACAGATGTTTTCTAAACTGCACATTTACCAAAAAAGAAAAAAAAATTAAAAAAAAACAGCCCAAAAAACCCTGAAAACTATTAAAGTTTTAAATTACAAAGGGATAATGAAGGCACACTGTCCACCAGCCATCACCAGAACTGTCCCTCTATATGGCTTCTTTTCAACCAGCCTGAATCCTCTTTCCCTTTGATCACCACCCCCAGGATGAGATGGAGGAGGATGCTGCAAAGACTGATAAGGTTATTGCATCTCACAAGAGCTACATGGAGTAATATTACCAGGGTGAAAAATCTTATGCCTCCTTATACATTCCCCTTGTATCCCTGCCTGGCTTCCAGGAAAGCTGTTTACAAATATTTTGAGCTCATAGACTATGTATGGTCAGCCTGTMATATTTTTCTCATAGGCTGTCCAGYACTRCATAGCCAGATTTACRGKCAGAGCCCACTGTGGGAGTGGGGGGAGCTGGAGCAGCTGCTGTGCTTGGGRAACACAAGGGCTCTGATGGTGTCTTGCCATTAAATTCACTGGTACTTTTCAGGATTTGATGCCTGGAAGATAGAGGGTGGGTTTAAGTGTCTCCCTACTGCAGAAGGGAAGTGAGGTTGGACTTCACAGCACAGAGGACAGCAGATCTGTCCATCTCTTTGGAAGCAAATTTTACCTGTGAGAATTTAAACAGTAAAAAAAATCCTCTGTAATCATATGGTCATCATCAGCCTCTTCTAGGGAATCCCTTTTCTCTCTAGAATTTGGCTGTCTTTTGCAGTTATTATACCTAACTGTTAGACAGTGTTTGCATGCATTCTTGCTTTAAAATAATGTGATAAAATATATGGGCAGCAGAGGTTCTGTTGTGCTTGCAGCATCTCTGATGAATACACATGCAGATCTACACTTCCTGAATTAATTCTGAAATGCTTTAGAGGCCTTATCACAGTGGGAGTCACTGGCTTCCTCAGAAACACTCGGCTGAACATTTCCCATTGGAATGTTCAAGTTGAGATCCTTGGCTGAGGGCCTGCTCAGCATCATGTGGCCTCTCATTGAGAGCAGCTCTGTTCATATTTCACCAACATTTCTTTTGCTCTGCATGCCTTCAAGGTGAGGGGAACAATTCAGAGTCCTGGCCTTCTCATGGACTGTTAGGGACAGCTTTGGAAGGATGTGCAGCCTGGTCCCTTGGGGTGCCCTTTTGGCCATCAACTTTCACAGGCTGTGCTAGGACTGGACACTGCTACTCCTGCACACATGAAGCCACCTCTGTGAGGGTGAGCCTCMGTGCCAGAAGGACACAGTTTGTGTCATTTCACAAGTAATCGATTGCCAATTTTGACCCCACAGTGTTACAGATTGCTCCCTGTGTCCAGAACATTTTCGAGGCTCAAGAACTGCCCGTGACCCCTACCAGAGTCTGAGGACTGGAATGGCAATTGTGTCCTTCTGCTTTTGCTGTTGAGCCCACATGTCAGGGCTTGAAGGTGCYGGTCCAGGCTGGTGCTATCCCATGGGACTGACTGGTGAGGTGRCCTTCTGCACATCCAGGAAAATGGGGCTGGAGCCAGCCACGCTCCAATGGGCAGTTGTCCAGAAACCCTCCTCCTTCTCGCACTCAATCCACCAAACTGCAGACACTGGATTCATGCCATGCTCCATCCCACCACTGAACCMATGATTACAGCAGCCCCATGCTATCAGATTAAATTAGTATTTTTCCCATCTAGGACATCACACTCCTTGGAGCTGGGATGGTGGGTAARTGACTCTCTCACAAGGACTCATCCRTCATCCCACCTCCCACCTTCCCCCTGTGGGACTGAGGAAAAGCCCATAGTGCCAGATTGGGAGGCTGGGGACAGTCTCATCCAGGGGAGCCAACAACTATCTCAYAATGACACAAGAATGGACCAGGCTCTCCATCTTCCAATTAAAGACATAAGTAGGGCCCTACACTTACAGCCTACCAATTCCAAACATTTTGCAGGCTGACTGACTCTCACAGCTCAGAGGAAACTCAGGATGGCAAATTCTGCTTGGAGCCATCTTCAATGTGCATTAAAGAGACTCAAAATGTTGAAAGGCGACCATGTTTGCAGCAAGTAGAGTTRGAAATGTCACTTCAGTGCAGAGCTTTAGAAATAACAATAGTTTGTGCCTTGCTGTGAGCTCTGTGCTGTGCTCAGTGGACAATGAGCTGCATTGACTCGTCAGTGGTGTTCCTGCTCTTCTCCCTTACTGTGATGTCTTCCTGCAGTCAGGAAGCAAGGAAAGACTCTCCAGGTGCATGTTTGATAGGGTTCTTGGCAATTCTGCATGTGTTCTAGTCCTCCAGTGGGGATAATAAAAAATGAATAGAAAATTAACGTGATTTTTTTTGTTAAAAACGAACAGCAAGATGTAAAAGCCAGCTCTCTCACACAGATTTAACTCAGATCCTGTAGAGTTGAAAGAAGTTGAAAGATTAACCCGGAACTAGAAAGTAAAATCTACCACATGTTATTTGACTTTTCTTTCTAACTGGATAAGTTTCTGAACATCAACTCTTTAAAAAAAAACCAAAAATCGACCATGCTTCTTCTTTTTGGATACGGGCCTCTGCATTCACTGGGCTGATCATGCCAGAATTATTTAAAAATTACCAAAGCATACCTGACACTTTGCATAAAATTTGCTGGAAAATATGAATTACATTTTTAGTATGTAATTTGAAGGAAGAGAAGGGAAACGAGAACTTAAATATGGAAAAAAATACATGTCGGCTTCTAAAAAAATGTTGAAGTATAGTATTTAGGAAAAATTGAGGGTGTTTTTTCCCCTGCAGATAATATCTCTGAGGCAGAAGCTGTTGATCATCTCCTGCAAGCTTTCATGACTGTGGTGATGAGAGAATGGTATAACAGCCCGGTTCTTTTGAGTCTGATCTATAACACTGTCATTATCTCTAGCTCTCTGAATTCCTCTTTGTGGTTCTCCTGCCACCTTGCTTTTAAACACACGCTCCAGACTGGAGTTGTTTTGGTTAGTATCAGACATTGTTCCCAAAGAAAAATGTTTTACTTTTTTTTTAGCTTTTATTTCAAGCAGCTTTAAAGTTCATCCTTTTTAYCATCAGCCATGGTCACAGCCAGCCAGCTGATTGTCAACAGTTTCCTACGGCACTGATTCATCTCTCAATGTCTTTTCATTTTTCCATCAAAAAGTATTTGTAAGTAAAAAATGTTGACCAGTTCTATTGTGCTCTCTGAAACATTAAAAGAACAGTGGTTATGAAGTCTTATAACAAGCTGTCATGTCTTCCTTTTTTCAGTTTTCAACCATAGCTGAGCTCCCTGATTAAAATGCAGGATTTGTACTGTTAGATGAATATAGAAAAAAAAAAATCAGGATGCCTGATGCCACAAGCAATTACTGTGAGAAAAAGAGTGAGAAAATATATTTAGGATATTAAATGTAGCTGTCTTTGGAAGAAGCCCCTCTAAATCATAACAATGCTTACTTTCAGCTACAAGAGAATTGTGATGCTATTGCACTTGCAGTGGCATTTCAGATCAAATCAGGAATGCTATTTAAACCTGAGTGAGTTGTTCCCCTTCACTGTGTTTGGGTCACCTTATGGAARGGCTTTCCAGTGTACAAACAATCTTCCTTCTGGATGAAACAAAACCAGGAGATATTCATCATGAATTCACTGATGTCTCTGATGGGTGTTCATCCTTGAGGCCARAATGGATCTAGTCTGAGGGAAACTGCCTTGAAATGTGAGCAACATGGGTTTCCACTGCTCAGCACCAATACTTCTGCATGGACCCATTCCAAGGCATTGCAGACACAATCTGTGACTAAAGAAAAGTGGCAGACTACTCCCTGAAATCAGCCAACACTTTAATGTTTGGAAATAAGATATCTATTCTATTCTATTCTATTCTATTCTATTCTATTCTATTCTATTCTATTCTATTCTATTCTATTCTATTCTATTCTATTCTATTCTATTCTATTCTATTCTATTCTATTCTATTCTATTCTATTCTATTCTATTCTATTCTATTCTATTCTATTCTATTCTATTCTATTCTATTCTATTCTATTCTATTCTATTCTATTCTACATAGACCCAGAAGGCCATCACCATCCCTGCAAAACCTCAGTGTCTTCCAGGAGCACATTAGTCAACATCAGTAAAGTTTGTCAACATTTACACAGAGGATAATCAGGAGCTTATTGCTCCCAAGCTCTCCAGAACTGAACAAGGAGCTGTAATAATKAAATTCTCTTATTGATTCAACTATCAAAATGTATTTGCATCAGTAGCTCAGGATAATTGGAGCACATTAGAACAAAACAACTGATTGGCAATGTAATGCTGTTCAGAATATGAATACATTATCCTTTCATGCATTTAATATTTCCATTAATCACTAACTTGGCGCCGTCTTCAATTTTGCTGAACAGCCTTCAAGCTGGAAGCTTGAAGCTCTTTAAATTTGTTTTCATGTTTACAGACCCTCTTAGACTGGCTGACAACATGAACTTTTAACTTTGAATCAGACTGAAAATCAGTATGAGACAATGTTTACATTGGTATTCTCCTTTCCTGTCCTCTCTTGTGACATTGCTTATTATTTGCATCCTTAGCAGAGAAACAGAAGGACTTGGCCAATGTAGAGTTGCAGCCTTTCCCCTCCACAATGTACCAGCATGCCCTCATTTCCAGACTTAGCTCGGCTGCATCATGAAGATTTCAAGTGCAGGGAGCCCCATACTTCCCCAAGCAGCAAACACAGAAGACAAGTTGGAAACAGCTGCTTCTCTGTCCCGAATTTCCCAAACCTCAGCTGCTATTAACTGCTGRAAGGAAACCATCTATTTTCTTTTCACAGTACCGGATCTCCAAGAGGACATGCTYTTAAGAAACAAGACAAAAAATAATATGTGGCAATGATATTCTCCTAATTTGATATTTTGTAGTCAGGCACACTTGTGCCATTGGAAGAACAGATGCTGACATCAGGTCAGACATATGCAGCGTATAAAATAATGGTGTGCAATCAACAGATATCAGCAAGGTTAATAGGATTGAAAATGCAAATACGCAGCCCTTCAAGGACTAGAATAGCTCTCCCGAGTRTTACAAGTGCTTAAGTCCTGCTGAAGGTAATTAGACTTGAAGGTCCACTGAATTTTTCAGAACATCTAAAACATTTATCTTTGGACTAGATTCTTTTTTTACTAAGGGAAGCTGCCTCTTGGTAACTTTGGTTTTGTCACAGATTTCCTCCCTTCTCACCTTAATCTCTTGAAGACAGGTTTGCACATTTTGCCAAATCAGTGAGYGAGATCAGAAGAATGACAGATCAGACCATATATCAAAAATCCGTCCAGTAGTCTTTACTAYAAAAATACACCTATAGCTTTTTGGATGGTACTTCATGATCTTTTCTTCCAGGTTGCAATTTAGTTTCTGACAGGAGAAATCACATATTGTATCTTAAAATCCCACTCATGTATTCACAGGCACAGTGAGATTCCAAATTAAACAAGTCCATTGAATTAATAACTAACATAAGTGTCTGCTGACTTTGTTGGAATGCATTGTAAATTCCTTCAATATCAGAAACATCATGAATAAACACAGCTGTAACCCTAGGAAAGCACTGAAAATTCTGTGAAAGCAAATTGATTTTGTCTCTGCCCTGGAATGGGTCTCCAGTGCACCTGGGGCAGAAGCAAGCCTTGCCAAATGAGCACTAAATGCCTCAAAGAGCAATTCATGATGTCCGGCTTCCTCTGGTATTTGTTGGCACAGCAATTATAATCAAACTAGCCAATTTAACTCAGATTATACACAGCATGGAATAAGAACCCATATTTACACAGATTTACCTGTTTGTAGAAGTGTTCCTGAGGTGAATAGAGAAATTTCCATGTGGAAGTTGGAGAGAACTGTTTTAAGAAATCCTATTTCTCTGATTTGTGAAGTTTCATTTTTGCTTTCTCCCCAGATCACTGAGCCCTTGACAGTGTTCTTACATCTGTACTCAAAATTCTTACTTGTTCTTGCTACCYTCATACAGACTTTGCTACCAATTGTCAAATCACAAAGTGCATATGGATGTCACAGGAGCACCCCACATTTTCTCTTCCTTTTATGGGAACCACCACAGCTTTTACCCACAAGAAAGTCAACATACGTCTCTGTTCTCCTCAGTATGTGACAATAATGCAAATTGAGACATTACTCATAACCAGAGAAGAAAACTCCTTTGATGTTTTACAGAGTTCATTTATGTCACCTACAAATGGWCAAAAACGTGTCATCTGTGCTCCCTTATGTTGTTCAGACCAAATGTAGAGATTTTTTTCTCCCTTTGCTTGTTTTTACCTTAGTAATGTGAAAAATGTCTAGCTGAGGTTGCCCGTGATTGTTTGAAATCTTTTAAGTTCTCAGGGGTGAACCAGCACTGCTTGCCTGTCTTACAACTCCCATAGTTTGTCTTTTTTCATGTTCAGTCAGACTGTGGCCCCAGTCCCACAGTGAGCTGCCTGTGAGCAATTCATGTGGGGAAAGAGTCTGAGCATTGTCTGCTTCCTATCACRTCCCAGAAGATTTGGTGTGTTCCTGTTCCCTCGTCTAGAAGAAAGCAATGACGCGGTGACTGCCAAAGTTTTTGCTGTATCTTATCTACAAATATTCACGGGTTCTGTAACAGAAAGTATTCAAAGAAGCAGCTTTTCCAGGAATCAAACCCAGAGCAGCAAAACTGCTTCCACGACTAGGTCTGGTAAGAGCAAGGAAAAGCTTCATGGCTAAATCCGTGGTAAAGAAAAATCCTCAAAAAGTGGGATATTGGCATCTGACAATGTTAGCTCTGATAAAATGTMATTTTACATTTCCTGTTAGAAAAGGCATCGAAGGTGCAACTCTCCATCCATCTGAAAATGAAGCAAGGTGTTGTATGCTGCCAACCACAACTACCTGGCATTTCAGACTCAAGTGAAACAGGAAATGAAAGTTGTTAACTTGAGACTTCTCCCTCAATAGCAAATGATTACAGTTAAACAGGTGTCATAAGCCTAAAACTTTTAATATGTTTAAATAAAACTGTTTAAATAAAACTAATAAAGATTTAATTCTGTATGAACCACATTTTATTTTATGGAGCCATATTTGTTAGAATTTTTGTTTTGGGTTTGTTTCATTTCCAGCTGTAAGAGTCATTCACAAAGCATAGGGCAAACAAATTTTTATCTGAGCAGAAAACAAAACAAAACAACAACAACAAAAAGTAAACAGAAAAGAATCAGTGTCATTTTTCACACATCACAGATCAAACAGGGTGCCAAATCCACTTTGCCTTTTAAYACTTCTTCAGCTGTGTCAACACTGRTGGGCACAGGGTTCYATATCCTGAATTCCCTGAAGCTTCAGGTTAGCCARATCCAGACCCTCAGCTGCAGTCAGGTGGGTGGGCAGCCGGACCAGCAGAGCCCCAATCTGAGCCAACTCTGTTCTGTTGCTGGCACCAAAAAAGCAGTTACAAAGCTGTGTTACACAACTGGTGATAATGACTTTACACTCTGCACCAGKTGCTTACCATCTGGCCCCTTGCCTTTGTCAGGTCTGGAACTYGGAAGAGAAAAGCAAAAAAAAACAGCTTTGTGGAGGGGACTATGGCCAAAATTTAGTGTAATATTTCTGAGCACACCTAAATGGAAGAGTACAACTTATCCCAGTCAGTTCAGGAAAGCATGAGCTTGCTCCCTTCACTGAATTGCACTTTTCTGTTCAGCAGAAAAAAAATTTAACTATGTTTTGCTCCAGAAGCTTATGGTATAAAAGGATGATGATGTATCTTAAAGAAACACAATTCTGCTTACAAGGAAGTGAAATGGCAAGACAAATCTCTTGCTCTGATGTGTGTACWTCAATCTGTTAAAATTGTGGAAAAAAAAAGAGCCACCTGTTTCCAGAGTGAAGTTTTAGTGAAATTCTCACCCAGTATTTTGACACCTTGTTATTTGCATTTCTCTTATCTTTAAAAAAACCCCACAACTCTGTGTACTGAAGCAAGCTAGCAGCAAACTTCTCATGGCTTTTGGCAGCTTGTATTCCAGATGGCCTGGACAAAACCWTAAGATATTATATAAAAGACCCAATTCTAGAAGTCAGTGCATGGAGGATATTTCAGGTGATGACCTTAAGTAATTTACCAGGGCATATGTAATGTCTCCCTGGGCTGATATTATCAATGGCAGAACTCTTGGTGGGTTTAATCTACACTCATCAGCTTTGCTGTTATCCTAAGAGCAGCTGTCTTGCTTTCCTAATACATGCTGCTAARCAGATGGCCTCAGAAAACACAATAACTTAATTCTTACACTCTTCACGCCTTGGACTTTTTTGGGTTTACATCAAACAAGGCATAATCAAATAGCAGGARAGTGGAAGTTGATTCAGTCCACAATTCTGTCCTTGATGCATGTGACTGAGACAAGACAATAATGTTTCTAAYACATAGCTTTACAAATGTCTTTGATTGGGAATTCAGCTGTGCCGAATAATATTTCAAATTATTACAAGGTTTTATGCRTTTTTGCAGCATGAGAACCCATGATGGAGGCTTCTGAGGATCAGAGGACACAAAAGTACTGTTAAGCTTTTCCTATAAATGACTGTAAATATGATCCTTTTAAACATGGGACTCCTATGTGGTTAAGGCCATCTAGTCACTGACACACCCTCTATAGAAGAAAAYTATTTTTCCTATCTTCCTTTTATGAGGGGTCTTTATATCTGGGTAAAGAGGGGTTAYGAAAATAAGTGTATGGCTTTTCACCCTTCAATTCCCATGCACTTCTTTRTACTAAGAACCTGTTTAAAAAGACATAATTCTGTTCAATACTTAGAGCACAAACCCAATGTCAGGTCAAGGTACTCCTTGGTCTCAGGACTGAGAGCAGCCCTTCATTGGGATTAATCATTAGACTTGCTCTTCTGCAATTGATTGGACAGGCCACATGCTTGCTTGTAATTTGTCAAAAAGCCTTGACAGMTAAATGTATAGTTAGAGGTGATGGCTGTCACTAATTAGAAATTCTGCCCTACCTCTGTCCATCACTGTACAGCCCTTAAATCCAGGAGGCAGCTGCTGGCAGTTTGCAKGCAGGTGTCACCTACAGACATGAAACTAATCAGGCTTAGGAAATACTTCTAGGGTTTGCTTTTTTTCTCCTTACCTTGGAGAACCTGAGAAATATTTTTAAATGAAAATATGACTTGACAACTTGCAGAGGGAAATAGGCCCTGTTTGGGATTTTTCTCCTGCTGATCTGTGATGTGTGCAGTGATTCATGCACAGGCTTAGAAGTGTCAGGAGCTCTTCCACAGATGTCTGTTCCCACAGCAAACAAACTTGCAATGTAATTGGCACCCAGCACACCATCTTCTTATCCTACCCAAAAAATGCAGTCAGGGGCAACATTGGTCATGTCCCTACAAGAATCGTGGTGCAATAACCTCATTTGCACCAATGACTCCTGATTTATGCCAGTAAATGTGATTATAGAAAGAAGTCATTTTGCACTAATGTAACATCCTTCCTGCTGTGATGTTTTACCCATCCTGGGTTAGATGTGCAGTCGTCAAGTGTCCCACTGGTGCTGTAGCAAGCAGTTTGGGTGGAAATTCAATTTCTCTCACACAAGCTTTGCTGAAGACTGCTGAAATAATCCTGAACTCTTGGAGTTCAATTCACCAGCTGTTTTTGAGGGGTGGTGCAGGATCATATAATGCAGCCATTRGAAATGGCTGTCCCTGAGGTACCTGAAATTTATGTTCAGAGCATGGAATTTAGGAGGAGCAGCTCAAGTGTATTTCCTTCAGTCTCATGACTGTATTTAGTCATTCTTTAGGACTCCTTTGTGATCAGAGCTGCATTTGTCCTGTGAAACCAGGTTCACTTTTGTAATGCTGTAATTGTGGAGCGTCTGCACCTCACAGCCATTTTGTTGAACATCTTTCTGCTTTTATAGCACAAACATCAGGAAGCTTCAGCTGCCCCCTTCCCCCCTGGGGAAAATGAGGACATGTATGAGCATTTGACATTTCAGTCTAATCCAATCTACATAAGGATGCTTCATCCCCTGTCACAGGGCAGTGAATTCGCTAGAGATGCTCCTGCAGGAGTACAGGGCCATGCCTTGTGCAGTGGGAGCAGTGTGCGGGCAGCCTCAGGGAGAAACATCCCCCACAAGTCTCAAGTGCAGAGCTGAGGGTTGGTCTTCTCTCAGACTTGCGTGGGTTGCACCAGGGTAGCTCTCTAAGAAATAATGGGTGATAATTGCAAAGTGGATCCACCTTTTTACCATACTGCTCCCCATTAAAATCACTGAGCCATATGCACAGAGGCCAGTGAAAGGACAGGCACAGCCCTTAACAACATTTTACCCTGCACTTTCCCTTTCTTACCAGATCTGAGCCTGCCCATGGTGTTACCAAACGTGTCCCCTCCTGACAACCTCACTGTTGTGGGACCAGGCTGTGTCCCAGGGGCCAGCTGGTGCAGTGTGGCTCACGTCCATGCAGCTGACCTGTAATRCCACCACCCACGATGGTCACATCCAAACATTGTACCCAGAGCCGTCCCTGGTCCATGCCAACCCCAGGCTGTGCCTGTGGTCAAACCACCACGGGGAATATGGGACATGAGCTGGGGCTGAGATCCATCTCCTGAGCAAGGAGCACAGGACGAGGAAAGAAATGGAGCCCCAGAAATGGGGATCTCCCACTCCTGCCTTACTATATCCTGATCCTGCTGCTTGGGACAAGTTTGGGGGGAGCACTGAGGATGTGGAAAAATGGGAACAGTGGGGAGTCCCTTGCTCTTTCCCCAGCCAGCCAGCAGGGTGGTGGCAGAGCACTGGCTGAGRGTAGTCTGGGTTTGTACATGAAAAGACACATGTTGTCTTTGGAAATACTGTCTTCATTATCTGGTTAGTTTTTTTAAATAGAGCAAGAAAAAGTGTAGGTCACAAAGACACTGGTTGGCCTGAGGTGTGGCAGTCAATGACYGCAGCTGGCAGAGAGCTGCAGGGTGACATCCACTGCCTAAATGGATCACATCCGAAAACACAGCCTACAGACAAATGCTCTGGGTTCCACTTGTTTTTCATTCTCTGTGGTTTTGTAAAGATAAATGATGTTCAATACTGAATGCAAGTAGATTTTCAGAGGGTTTAGACAAAATGAAAATTCTCTGTTAACACCGCCAACCTACATTTATTCAGCTAACAAACCCTGCTCCTGAAAAAACTGTCAGATAGGACTGTCATCTGAATTAAAGTAAATAAAGAGACTGCCAAATTTGCCTTAAAAATCCCAATAATTGCCTATGTATTTTTTACTTGTGTTAGGTGATGGGGAAAGCAGGGAAAATGAGACACAGGATATTAAAAGACAGCAATAGAGAGACACTATGATAGATAAGAAAAACTGTAATTARTGTCATGCTGAATAATAAGCAATTTGAAGGAAAATACATATTTTAATTTACAGGATRATTTGATCTCAGTACCATTACAAAGAAGCTTTCACCTGCTACYAATCTTTTTCTTCATTTCCAAATTATTGATTATATGAAAGTGTGAAAGAAAATGCATGAATCAGATGACTTAATGCTGTGATTTATCCCCAGCTGTCAACTAAGAACCACACTGAACCCCTTGCTCACAGTCCACCCAGTGGAATGGCAGGAAGAGAAGTGGTGGGGTGAAAGTGAAAGAACTCATGGGTTAAGATAAAAACAGTTTAATAAAGGGAATAAAAGTAACAGCAGTAGTAGTAATAATAATAAACAACAACGACAATATTACTACTATTATTACTATTATTATTATTATTTGAAAAAGAAACTAGCAAAGAGGAATTTTAAAAAAGACAATTGATGCGAATGAAAACAGGTTTTTTCCACCAACCAACCAATGCCCTACCAGTCCTTGAGAAATGGCTGCCTCCTGGCCAGTCTTCCTCCCTAACTTTATTACTGAGCATGACAACATCTGGTCTGGGACATCCTCTTGGTCATCTGGAGTCAATGGTGGTAGCTTTGTCCCCTCCCGATCCCTTGTGTACCCCAAGCCTACTCACTGGTAGGGTGGGGTGAGGAACAGAAAAGGCCTTGGCTCTGTGTGAGCCCTGCTCAGCAGTAACAAAAACATCCCTGTTCCAAAAACATCAACACTATTTTCACCATAAATCAAAAGCACAGCCCCACACCAGCTACTATGAAGAAATTTAACCCTACCCTAGCCATAATCAGCACACTTAAATACAACTGGCCCAGAAAATAGAAGGCTACGTAGAGATTTTAACGAGCAAATGAACTTTGATCAGTGTGTGGCAGTGATTTCTGCAACACAGTGGCACATCTGCCAACAGCAGATGCAGGGCTGCCGAAAGCAAATGCCAGACATCCTTTGTCTCCAGCTGTACTTTTAGGGAATTCACTTTTCCCAGAATACATATTCTGGGAAATATTTCTTACACATCCTTGCCGGCATACACATTCCCAAAGTCAAGCTCAGACTACTTCTCATAGGACAATACAAACAACAGAGATGGATCACAGGAAAACAACAATACATGCATGGGAGTTTTGAGCTCCCTGCACCTTTTAGTGACAGCAGCAATGCTTTCAGGGCTTGGGAGGGAATGGCCTGTGAGACACAACTACTTTTTGCTTCTACACTGAGGTTGTCTTGGGAGCTGCTGGGAGATGGAAGTCCTGAGGAGCAGGAATGAGCATGGTGACCTGGTAACCTGCTCAGCTCACCCTATCAACGCTAGAAAAAGAGAGAGAAATGAAAAAGAGAGAATGAATATGGGGCAAATCAGCAAACCACTTCCACTGGTGAAMTCTAGAAAAAAASAGTAATTTTTGGGAGCTGCCACATWGTTGGTCCTAGYAYTAATGGCATCAGTTGAGATGTCTCAAGTGCTGGCTTTCTGGTACAATTTGGTGTTACTCTGCTTACTGAAAACTGTACAGCAGAACACAGATTGTTTCCACCGACCCACATCTATTTGATCTTTTATTGTTAACCAGATATCTGCCTGATAATCCTGCCCTGGTGTCTTGGCCCAGAMAATAAACATTTGGTCTCCAGTAGATGTGAGAAATGGGGACTGCAGGTAAACAGATCTGAGCAGGCTCTGGGGACACTACTCCAGCTCTCTGCCCGGGCAGCACTCACTGCTGGGGGGATCTGCTCTCAGGGTCACTCAAGTGACTCAGGTCTAGGCTTCCTAAGGCTTCTCTGATAATGAGAAATACAGTGTTTAGCACTTATAAATTTTAATTAGAGAAATATTCTAAAATGCCTGTTGGTCTAAACTAAGTGAAATTCTTCAATCACCATCAACAAGGGGACAAATCA
>NW_026623325.1:298719-365985 GCF_030028575.1 Malurus melanocephalus | reverse complement strand
ACAGGAAGGAGTCACTGTAGAATATAATTGATTATCCAGAAGATGAAGAGCCAAAAGCTCTGAAGAACCAAGCAGTGTCTGGATCTGGTAAAACACTCCACAAACTGAGTTCAGGAAGATTTTCTTCACTGAAGTCCAAGTACCTTGTGCTATTCAGGGATGTTAGCTGCTTCCTGCCTGCTGTAATGTTTTGGAGGTGCTGTTCCTTATAGGAATGCCCTCACTGATGGAGCATCAAGGTATTTGTYGTCCTTTTCACAGTAGGGTTTGTTCCTGTTAATGTTTAGAGAAGCGTTTTCAATGCAAGGGCGGAATCCCTGCTGAGTAGATGTGCTTGGGCACCAGCTGCCCATCAGAGCTGTCAGTGGAGACTATCCCAGATGATAATTCTRTAGATACATACTGGGAGGAAAAACATCATCTGAGCTGCTCCACTGATAACATGAACCCTTCCCAACAGAAATCCATAAACCAAAACAGACTACTTACTTATATTGCTTATATTGAATTTAGTCTGTTCTAGTAAAACCCTTAATATGCAGGACTGACCCTCTAGGGGTACCCACCTTTCTCCACTGATTGCAGAATACTTCAGCAAGACTAGYTTTGACCTAACATTTAGATAGTTGAAGTTCAGCAAAATTAATTTTCACCCTAATGGTTGCTGGGTAATTCCATTCAAAACTTTCCCATTGTATTTCCCCATAGTTTTTTCTTCAAAAGGCATGTATCAGACAAAAATCTGGCAGTACTCATTTACATTGTGCTGGTGGACAGTAAAGTCTATTGCTTTTCTGCCATAGTTCAGTCCCCGTTTTCCCGCTTCAATTTTGCCYGGATGATCACATAAATGTCAAAGGKGGATCTCACAGGGTCTGTCCAGATGACAATCAGACAAAATTCTGATATAGACTATCAATATACTGCCACAAACACTGTAATTTTCCCTACTTTCCCTGTATCAGTATGAAATACTCCATTCTGAAACATTCATGAGGTACTGTCTCAGATATTCCACTCCTTTGTTGCTTGTTTCTTTTGGTGTTTAATGGTGCCTGTTTYGTGCTGTAGCCACTTTCTGTAAAATGCAATAATCCAGGCATTCATTCAGACTCTCACAGTTCTGGGTAGGCTATTGTCACACCCTACCTATCCAAGACAGTGCTGTCTTTCCATCGTGCTGTAAGTACCATGTATCAGCCCTTTCTGTAGCATCTGTCCAACTCAGTCTCATTCCTCTAGACTGCCATTTGTGTATTGCTTTCTGCGTTCCTGTAAAGCAGATTTCCACTGTGCCTGGGAAGTGAATTAATCTCATCCTAAATTCTGAAGTGATAGAAGAGGCCTTTAGAGCTTATGAATTCATTTCACTCCCATGTCCTGATTAACTCCTGGTTATTCCTTCACTCTTTCCCTGCAGACTTATTCCTGGGTCCTCTTGAATGCTTTGTGAAAGCAAAGTAATTTCAGTAAACTCTGAGGTTTAACAAGCCATGACAGTCCCCAGCTTTGTCAGGAAGCTGGTCAACACTCGTTGATTAGGAGCTGTGCATGCAGAAATATCGGGGCTTGTTTTAGCATGCAGGGAAAAATTAGAAGGTGAGAGACCAGCTAATGGACATTAGATACAATAGAAGCTTGTTTGGAACCATATATTCTCCTCTGGGCACTTGATACATGCTGATACTGCTTTGTTCTATAAATTGACCTGGAGCAGATATTTGTGGCACCTAGTTGCTCAAATCTATTTAATGCTACTTTTAAGAGAAAAGAAGAAAAAAAAWTTCTCAGCATACCTCAGTTTTTAATAGTCATCTTCTTGTGTAAAACCTTCCTCAAATCACCTTAGCCTATAAAACTGACAAGAATGGGATTGGTGAGTAAATTCAGGATCTACAGCAGACTGGCAGAGGGAGGTCCCTGGGGATTTGAGGGAGCTTGCCACCTAGCTTGCCACTCAGACAGTTTGGGCAGTTTCTTTCTGTCTGCAATAGTTCTGCAGTTCTTGTCCACCTAAAATAAACTATAAATAGCTCAAAAGAGCAACTCTTTTGCTTTTGAAATAGACCAGACTGCTCYGAATAAATAACAGATACTAATACAGAAAAGTTCTGGCCTGGGAAACATTCTTTCCCTGCCTAGCAAATCTTTCTTGACAACAARCCCCTTCAAAATACAAAGCCAAGCACTGGACTGTTCTATCCATACACTCAACWGGCCAAATCCCCCATGAACATAAGTAGAGTTCAGCTCTGCTGGAGTAATTGGAGCTACTGATTTGCATCTGCTGTGCACAATTGGCAGTATACACCTGGGGAAGAGGCCTAAACACATTTGTAGTCACTGAAATACATCCATACAATCCTTCCTTCCCTGGGTTCCCATGGGTACAAGTCTGCATTCTTGTTTAAAGGAGAGAACAGACCTTGTGTATGGCGAAATAAACAACACAAGAACCATCCTGAATCAAGGTCAGCTGCTTAATTGACTTGAGAGGTTCTGTGTTATTGARGAGGGATCTATTCAGAGAATCCTACAGTTTGAGTGAACTTTAAATTAGTATTTGCTTCAGATTCATAGAGTCATATAATAGTTAAGGCTGGCAAAGACCTTTAAGATCATTGASTCCTACCATTAACTCTGCACCTCAAGGTCCAACACTAAATCCTTTCTCCAAATGCCACATCCACACATCTTTTAAATACCTCCAGGGATAGTGACTCTGCCACTTCCCTGGGCAGCCTGTTAGAACACTTGACAACCCTTTCCATGAAGAATTTTTCCCCAATATCCAATCTAAACATCTCCTGGCACATCTTGAGGGCATTTCTTCTTGCCCTTGTTACTTGGCAGAAGAGACCAACCCCTGCCTGGCTGCATCCTCCTTTCAGGCAGTTGTAGAGAGTGACAAGGTCCCCCCTGAGCCTCCTTTCCTCCAGGCCAAACACCCCCAGCTCCCTCAGCTGCTCCTCACAGCACTTGTGCTCCAGACCCTTCCCCAGCTCCGCTGCCCTTCTCTGGACACRCTCCAGCCCCTCAATGTCTTTCCAGCACTGAGGGGCCCAGAACTGAACACAGGATTCGAGGTGTGGCCTCTCCAGTGCTGAGTACAGGGGGACGGTCCCTGCCCTGGTCCTGCTGGCCACACCATTGCTGATCCAGATCAGGATGCCATTGGCCTTCTTGGGCACCTGGGCACACACTGGATCATGCTCAGCCACTGTTGACCAGCACCCCCAGGTCCTTTTCCACTGGACACTTCCCAGCCCCTGCCCCCAGCCTGTAGCGCTGCCTGGGGTTGTTGTGACTCAAGTGCAGGACTCAGCACTCGACCTTGTTGAATCTCATACAATTGGTCCTGGACCGTCAATACAGCCTGTCCCGTAGAGCCTTCCTACTCTCCAGCAGATCAGCTTGGTGTCATTGCAAGATGCACTCTATCCCCTCATCCAGATCATTGAAAAAGATATCAGTCAGGGCTAGCCCAAATACGTCAAAGCCCTGGGGAGCACCATTAGTGACTGGCCCCCAGCTGGATGTAACTCCATACTGCACCATTCACTCCCTGGGTCTGGCCATTCAGCCGGTGTTTTAGCCAGTGAACAGGGCACCCACCCAAGCCATGAGCAGCCAGCWTCTCCAGAGAATGCTGAGGGAAATGGTGTCAAAGGCTTTTCTATAGACCAGGTAGACAACATTCCTAATCCCAGTGCTAGCGATTCTAAGACTTCTCCCAGCTGCTTTGTCTGCTTCTTCGTCTTGGGTGGGCTATAACAGGCTCTCACCAGGATATCTGCCCTCTTGGTCTTCCCCCTGATTCTTACCCATAAATGACTGCTTGGTTTTTCAGTAACACCAGTGTCAGTCTCTCCTAGAATTTATTTTAAAATGAAGATTGTAAAGAAAGCATTCAAGSCATCAAATAATTTACAGATCAACAGATGATTGCTAAATACTCATCACAGCCAGCCTATGCTACTGTCCCAAAATTTAGATCCCAAAATTTCAAGCAGCTGTGCCTTGCCTCAGTGACTGGAACAGCATGAGACCATGGATTCATGGATGGGTACAGCAGTGGTTTAGAGAAGATACTGACCTCCAGATATCTGTTATTTCCTCCCTCCTTGCTTTCTCTCTTCCCTGCAGCTGGACACAACTGCCTTCACGCATCAAGTGTGTGCTCTTCTAGTTTGCTTTAGTAGAGCTTGTTCTTGAAGCTTAAATTACTGGAGCATCATCTGAAGACCTGTAAACTGGGTCACAGATGGGAGCAGGGAAGAGATGAGAGAAATTTTTATATGACTACACCTACAAAAGCCTGTCAGATTGACGTTCTTGCATGTTTGCATCACAGAGCACAGYACCACTGAGTTTTTAGACAGCAATGTGAATTTGTACCTCCAGTGACCAKCAAGCAAGCTCGTTTAAATACTTCTCACTGTCTTTACCCAAAAGCATTCCCTTGCAATGGAAATAATTGACCAAAGACACTTCATACTGTCTATTCAGATTATCCTTGTGCACAGAATACAAGTTTCCTCTCACTGAGAGTTGACACTTCAACTAATATAAGACCTTTCCATGACTCCCACAAATTCAATGTGCGATTTGAAACTGCTGTAATTTACTCACTCACCTGGAAATTTCCCTTCTTGGAAGTGTGGTACTAGAGAAAT
Organism: Malurus melanocephalus; assembly: GCF_030028575.1. Classification (NCBI taxonomy): domain Eukaryota; kingdom Metazoa; phylum Chordata; class Aves; order Passeriformes; family Maluridae; genus Malurus; species Malurus melanocephalus. The sequence continues at coordinate 361,309 of NW_026623325.1, read as the reverse complement.
AATATGATGCACATCAGAGCAAATTCTTCCACTTTCTGATGATATCAGTATGTTTGGCAATTTAGTATAATCAGGGTAGATGTAGTTAACACTTCTAGCTAACACAGTTGCTTTGGCTGGAGTCTGAGCTGGAAACTTACACAGGTTTGCACAGCCCCAGATTTGTCTGAATCTAAGCTGATTTCTAATGACACACAGAGTTTTTATGTTTCCCTCTTTCTACTTATATCTCTTCAGCTAAACACAAAGTCATGGCCCAGCCTGGACCTGGAGCCAAGTGACAGGGAGCATCCTGCACCCACCCAGTGGCTTGTCTGCAGCAGATTTGTCTGAAGGAGAGCGGGCGGGAGCAGGGGGACACAGCCAGGGAATATGTTATCAGCTAAGCAGTGCAATTGGTGCTCAGGGCTCCCCCTGAGCTTCTGGAGCCACTTTGTCAATTCAGCCTTGACAGGACCTATCTGAAATCAGGATGGGTTGTGAAGTATCAGGTCTCCAGTCTGTCTGCACAGGACTGGTGGAAGCTGGTGGTCACATTTTCCCCCTCAAGAGCACAGTGCTTTTGTCCTCTGCCAGGAGTGCCAAACTCTTCTGAGAGCCAGCATGAGAAGCAGAGCCATGACAGCCAACACAAGTGGCAGTCTCACATGGGGCTGGCATAGAGACATGAGAGGTGGTCCCAGATTACCTATCAGCCTCTTCCTCAGGGAGCTGAGGACCAGCAGAGAGCTGGCAGGGGGCAGCAGTCTGAMAGCATCCCACTGCTCTGTGTCACAGCAAGGATGTGAGGGAGGATGATGGAAAGATCATTCCCAAGATGTGAACTGGCATCTTCTCAACCTTTGACAGAGAACTGCTCTGCTCAGGAAAATCTCTCATGGCTCAGTCACCTGGGGCTCTTCTTACCTCCTCACTTGCTTCACTTCTTCACAGGCAATGCACCAACCCTATATTTTCACTCAATCTTTCCAATTTTCCCTGTGCCCTGCCATACTGGTCCCTGCCATGGCTGGGAACTTACTGGTTTATTTTTGGCTCATCAAGGGGCTATCAAGTGTTTCTTAACTTTCAATCAGAGTAAGAAGTTTAGCCCATCGGCTCTTCAACAAAGCCTTCAAACAGCTGTTGTCAGTGTCTGGCCATCCAGYTTCATGAGAAATCTGGAAGTGTGCCAGTGCTCCAAATCCAATTAAAATCTCTCAGCCAGAATTTCCTACTCATGTCAAACACATACTCATGAGTGGGTGTGGGGTTGAAGAGAGATATACCCCCATGGACCCRRMAGTTTAGTGGGGAACTCAGCCTTTYRTCTCTGTCTTAAGACACTGGGGCAGGTCCTGTGTCCAGAGCTCACAGATGCTGGATAGCTGCCTATGCACTGCAGTTCTGTGTCCTGACCCACTGCAYCACCAAGTCCTTGGTGGGGCTTCCTGCCCTTCTCAGGTCTCCCAGCACTCCTGCACGTGCAGTCACTCCATGCTTATATTTCTTCCCAAAATAATTCAGATTAAGGAAAGCTAGACTAAGTTTTCCATGGTTAGTCACCTGTGAGAAGTCATTTCATCAAAATCTTTCAGGTTCCCCCTGATTTTCTTCCAGAGTGGTTTATTTTGAATGTGGAAGAGAAAAAAAMCTGGCATGTCCTCCTGCAAAAGTTACCAGCAGAGAGGGGGGACTGCAAATGGGTTCATCAGCCATTGAGGATCTGCCCCTATTGCAGCAGGTCTCTGCCCAAGGCTCTGCATCACAGCACACCTCCACCCTGACTCACTCCAGTGCTCTTCAGCACTCCATAACTTTATTTTTTTCTTACTCTACAGATGCTTTGCAGCACAGCGTGCTGTCTTGCTAAGCATAAATTGTGTTTTTAGGTCATTGTTTTTTCGGGCACTGAAAAGTTTTTGCGCGCATAACACATAAATTAAACATTATTGATGCTGTTACTGTGAATGCATGTTCCAGTTCCCAGGCTTATTTTAATGATGCACATTATGAAAAAGACATGTTGGCATAACAATAAAAAATATGCTGCTCTCCATGGCATTTCATTTTATAGATCTACACRAGAAGTCTATGATGATGACTAATTTCACTATAAGATCATGTCACTTCTTGCCTGTCATAAACGAAATGTCATATGCAGTCATCTATTCTACAGTCTTGAATTCWCTGTAATTACTGTCCTTACACAAATGATTGTGACTGAGATACCCCATAGCCAACAGGACTGTCTTTACCTTTGTCCTTTAATACATGTCAAATCTATGGAGCACGGGCTAAGACTTGACCTTAAGTGAATATAAATTCTGGTTTGGTTGTCAGTTGCCACCATTTTTTTAATATATGAAACTGCATATRTCAGGGAGCTTTGTGCATACAGCCTGTTCTCTCCTATCTGGTTCATTTCATATTGCCTCGTAGTGGCAGAGCTTTCAATTTAGTCCTGATGTTTTTTTCTAGCTGATTTACTACAGTTTCAATTCTACACAGAGATGATTGAATAAAGTAACATAAATCTCCAAATGATTAGAAAATGTGGTCATTTATTACACGAGCAATCAATTTATTTAAAAACATAATTAGTTTGTACCTCGGGAAACCTTTCCCTGGTTGTGATAAACTATAAATAATTACTGGCTCTTCTTCAGTGAAATTAAAAGCCACATAATTCTACTACTAGGAATGTGTGATTTGTTGGAGAAAAGGGTTTCTGTTTTCCCTCTGTATTTTCAGCAAATTGATTTTTCTTTCTTCTCATTCCTTAAGAGGTAGAGAAATAGAACAGACAGACAAGATAGAATAATATAAGTAGAATTACCAGTGATGGTGGAAATCTACTTCACAGTTGTCCCGCTAATGAAATAGAAGGCAAAATCTTCAGTGATGGCAGCAGGTGTTAATGCTCTGCCAGAAGCAGACTGGCCACCCTTCCTGATCCTACAAGCTGCATCCTRAAAGCTTCCCTGGCTGAGAGCCACAAGACATTAAACACTTTGAAGATCTGGGATAGGAGGAGCAGTTCACATGCGAGCTGACAATGTGTACTTTAGGAGGAGGAGAAGGTTTTTTATGTTGATGGATGAGTGCTGATGGGTTGCAGGGGGACTCAGTGTCATCGGATTTAGGACTTTCTGGTAACTTACACCTCCCAGCATATTCCAAAAGCCAGGCATCTGCATAGAATCATATAATAGATGGATTGGAAGGCGTCTTTAACTTCACCTAGTCCAACCCCACTGCAATGAGCAGGAACATCTTCAGCTAGATCAAGCTGGTCAGAGCCCAGTCCAGCCTGTCCTTGAATGTGTCARGGGATGGGACATCTACAACCCCTCTGGCATCCTGTTGTTTTTAGAGATGCAGGACAGCATTTTAAAGACAAACACCTCTGCCTATCAGCTGTATGATGTGAGAGTTATACTTAATGACATGATGCCCAAATACAGCTCAGGAACACAGGCTTAGTCCCTTTTCTCACAGGTCTGCATGGCTAATAGAGATGTATGGATGAATTTGTGGAGTCTGGTCTCAGATGGGATAAATTCAGTAGCAGTTAGCTGGAACAACAGTTCCACATGCTGGTTCTGTCACCTGCCTATGAGAACTTGCTTCTCTGGAAGACTGCTCTCAGCCCTGTCACAAAGATGCCGTCTCCTTGGCTGTCTGCCGTGGTTCACTCATTTGTGAAATGAGTGTAACAATTTCTTACTTGACAAGGAAGTCAGAGGCATTAGTGCATTCATGCCTCTAAAACCTTTCAGGATCCTTACCAAAGAGCAATGTCAGGCATCATTATTCACACAAACTCTGGTGAGCCAGATATCTAATTCTGGGGAAATTCATGTTTTGTCTTGCTGCAGTGGCAATGACCATGAAATTCACTTTCCAGTCACATAATAATATGGAGGTTCTGAATTTGCCAACCAATTTATCTATGTGTAAATAATAAGCTTGTCTTGATGGTCACCTGTTTGTTGGACGATACTGTCAGCTAGACTCTCTTTTGCAGATGAACAGCACAGGTAATACATTTACACTGATGAAGACATGATTAATTTTTGCTTATTTCTGGCATCTCCATTCAGCTCTTAAATAMTGTGAATTCTGTTACCAGCAGAGTCATTTCCTTATCAAAAATAATCAGTCATTCTCTGCAATCTTCTCTCACCCTTAGCATTTATTWTATTCTTAATTATCATGCTGTCAGCTTCATCCCTGTAGGGTTAATTGCTTTGTCCTTCAATACACTTATAAAACACAGAAATATCAAACTACTGATAAACAAAGTCATGTGTACAAGAAGAAGAAGAAGAAAGTGAGGAGTAAGAGAGGGAAGGCAAGAGCTCAGACTAGCAAGCTCTATAGCCTTTCAGCTCCCTCTGGGAGATAATGTTCAGTTCTTGCCCGATAGGCAGTGAGGAAGAGAGCAGAAGAGCGAGATGAGGCACTGCAAAGAAGACTTGTTCAGTTGATGCAAAGTATTTAAGGCCTGAGTCCAGATCCACCTGAATCAACTAAAAGGCTTGTCTGGAAAAACAAAAGTTTTTATAAAACTCTTGGTTTCATAGACRAGCAGGTTTTTATCAGCTCTTACAGCTGGTCTGATTAAGGAACAAGAAGGTSAAATGACTTTCCAGAGATGACATAGTGATGGAGTGTCTCATTTCAAGTTAAACCTAAAACTATTCTGGTTGTCATAGCTATCTACCTACCTAGGCACTTATAAAACATCCATCATTGTGGGATCTCAGAATTTACACAGTCACTTAAGCAGTCTGAAAAGCTGTTCTCCACCACAGACTCATACTTGCTGACTGGAGAGGGAGCTCTTTTTCGTTCCCTTCCTGTCTCCAAGGTACAGAAAACAAACTTTTTTTTTTTTCCATTGCTATGGAGAAGAGAATCACACTATCCAGGCTTGTTAACTACTACCTGTACAAGACAAACATTGCTAATAAAAATGTGTCTTATTAAAAAATAACTTACTTTCCTAAATAGAAATGCTGAATAGCAGCAAGTCACCTCCCTCTCTTTGCTAATAGATTAGATCTCTTATGTCTTATTTGCTATTTGTCCCTGGCTGAAGTCAGTAAAATAAAGGAACATGTTGTTATTTGCAGCCACCTCAAATAACATTTTATGTGTCTCTTACTCCCAGATGTTGTGTCTCAAACCTGTGTCATCAGCTTGGGCAAGGAAAAGATTATCCTGTCTAGTCTCTGGCAGTATCTGGCTTTATAACCTGACATAACCTTGCAGATGCTTCTTCTGTGGAAGGGCAATACATACCTAGAAAAAAATATTAGAAATCAGCACATAAAAAAAGATTATGGAAAACACATAATAAATAAAATAAAGATTTCAAGTGAAACTGAAATAGCTCGGTAAAAAAACAGCTTGAGAAGAAAATTGTATGGTGGAGGTGGAAACCAGGAGGAATTTTTCTTCTAAAATATGACAACCCACCTACAATCATTCACCACCTTATTATTAAAAATATAATAGAGATAATGCACAGAATACATGCTCTGTAGTCATTTGACTGCAGTCAGATCAAGAACCAAATATAGATTYCTGGCCTTTAGTTCTGTTGTATGTTTTAGTAAGCTACATGCTTTGARTGTGACTAAGTGGGCTGTCTTTTAATTAATTCCAACTTTCTCTGTATTTTTTTCACATCTCTTCTTCTGCTTGAATATCCTGATTTGGTCCTGGATATACCTAAGGGATCCAATTTATGTAAACTACCCAATTATCCTTCAACTGCTGTCTATCCCATTTGCAATTTATAAATGAATATGAGTCCATGGTGTGTAATTATGTGAATAATCACAAAATCAAATTGAAGAAAACTCAAAATATTTCTTTGGTTATTATAATAGAATCATATCCTAGAATGATTTAGATTTGAAGGGACCTCAAAGATCACCTYGTTCCAACTCCCCTGCCATKGGCAGGGATGSCTTTCACTGGACCAGGCTGCTCAGAGCCCCAYCCAACCTGRCCTTGGATACTGCCAGGGATGGGGCATCCACTGCTTCTCTGGGCAACCTATTCTGGCATCTCATCATCCTCACAAGTTAGCTTTGCTCCAAATAAAACCATACAAAACTAGAAAGTATCCTTCCCCTCCCACTTCAGACAGGTTGATTTCAAAGGCATTCTCCATGTATTCAAGGGCACCAGTACCCTTTTCAAGCTTATGCTTGATAATGTGCATAAATAGAGTCTTACAACAAGTGGAGCATCATACTATACAGAGTGGAGAGAAGTGAAAAGGCAAGCCTCAAGATTGGAATATCATGATATCTATATTGTGCATGTCAGAAAAAGGGCTATTGGAGAGCAAGGGAATTTGTGGATCATCAAAAAGCTTAAAACTTTAGTTTGGCCTGTCTTGGGACACTTTTAGATGACCCAGTCATCCTCACAGCTGATGAGAAAAAAAACAAGCTCCTCATGTACATCCAGGAAAMTGGTGACTCATGTTCCAGTGCTGCTAGACAGTCCTAATCCTCTCATGTCCTCAACATTCAGAACAAATGGCACCAGTGTCTCAGAAGGCTGTGGTCAGGCAGCTGCTGTGCAAACCAGACATTGTCTTGTAAGGTTGAACCTGAGATCTGTGGGTTGTACTCTACCTGTTGCAGACCAGAAGTTTTACAGTAGGACATTGAAATACTGCAGCAAGGGGTGTATCAGATCATCTGTTTCTCTTCCCTATCCTCATCTCATTTGAGGTGTGCAAGGGTTGATAATGATCTGAAAAGTGTTTAATGCACCCTCCAGAATGTGCGTAATTAATTACGGTAATTCTGAACACCCACAAAAACATCCTGGTTAATTCTTGGTTTCAAAAACATCCTTTGATGAGAAGTTCCACAGCTGACCTATTGGCTCTGTGGGCTATTTCCTTTAAGTGATCTTGAGGCTCCCACCTTTTCATTTTATTGAAAGTTCCACTTTTTCCAACCTATACTTTCTATCCCATTAATTATCCCATTATCCTTTTTTTTCCTTTTTGACCTCTTCTTCACCTCCTTATAAAGACTTTAGTAATGTCCAAATAAATTGYTCAGATTACTTTTTTTTCAGGCTATTGACTGTCCATGAAATGTTCATTTCTACTCAGAGCTTCTCACCTTTCTTTGTCTTKAAGTTTTGCTGGAAAATGTTTAGCTTGCCCTTGTTCTCAGGTGTCATTAATGTTGTGTTTGTCTAAAGAGTCCCCTATTCTAGTGACCTTCTAYGATGGTGAAACTGCATCAGTGATAAAGAGAAGAGCTCCAGGTGTCATCTACCTGATCTTCTGTAAGGCCTTCAATACAGGGCACCACAACMTTCTTACCTTTAAAGCTGTGGGTTTGATGGATGGACTGTTAGGTGGATAAGGAATTGRCTGGATGGCCATTCCCAAAGWGTTATAGTCCATGGATCRGTGCCAAAGAGGAYACCAGAACCAAGTGGTGTCCCTCGAGGATCCATTCTGGAACGAGTACTCCTAAATATCTTCATCTATGAGGTAAACAGTGGGACTGATTGCACTCTAAGGAAGTCTGCAGATGACACCAATTTGAATGGTGCAGTTGATAAGAGAGAGGAATGRGCTGCCATCCAGAGGGACCTTGATTGGCTCAAGGAGTGGGCCCATATAGATCTCATTAAATTCTATGAAGCCAAGTGCAAGGCCCTGCAAACCAGTCAGGGCAGTCCCCAATATCAGTATAGATAAGGGGATGAATGGACTGAGAKCAGCCCTGCTGAGAAGGACTCTGGGGTGCTCCTGGATGAGAGGTTGGTCATGAGCTGTAAATGTGCACACACTGTCCAGAAAGCCAAACATGTCCTGGGCTGCATCCAAAGCAGTGTGGGCAGGGAGGGACTTCTGCCCCTCTGCTCTGTGCTCTGCTGAGACCCCACCTGCAGTGCTGCATCCAGATCTGGGGTCCCAGCACAGGAAGGACAGGGACCTGGGGGCGYAAGTCCAGAGGAGGGCCACAAAAATTATCAGAGAGATGGRATRCCTTTCATACAATGAAGGACTGAGACAGTTGSGATTGTTCTTTTAAATCCCCATAATGGATAATGTGGTCCCACAAAGATTTCTGGGATGGGCAGCTAAGAAACCTGTAGGYATCTCAGTGTATTAGACCTCATTTCATTGTGTGATGGCCAGCCTGAGTGCCAGCCTGGRTGCAACACCTCAGAAGAGACTGCCTGCAGCACAAGGCAAATCTTGTCAGCTGCATGACTGGTGTCCAAAAGGGTTCATAAAAGACAGTACTGTAAACCTGTTGTAGGGGCATAAAAAAGCTTCAGTTAAACAGACCAAAGGAGCCCAGAAGCTTTGATCTGGTACTACACAAACCATCATCACTGCAGACTGGTAGATAGGAACAGATGACAGATGGGCTGCTGAACATTGCATGGATTGTTTTGGTRATCTYCAATCATGTGATAAATGATTGGACRSTTGCRGCTTTTGAGAGCTAAAAGCCACCATGGTTGGTGACTTTCCAAAATATCTTTAGGTTGTCAAAAATGATGTGTCAAAACCCAGGAAAGTATGCAAACTCACAAACATATTTCCAAATATATGATGAAAATAGAGGGTAGTTAAAAAAAAAAAAAAGGAATATATGGCAGACGAAACAGAACTTTTTCATGAGGATATCTAAGGATTGAGGATAGCTGCATGCTGTTTAAGGATTTATTTTTACTCTTGATGTTGGTGGGTTTTTGCAATTCTTTACAGTGTGTTTATCAATATAAAAATACTTTTGCTTCTCTCGGGTTATTAACTACTATGGCATGCATTTCTCTAGCCTTTTGACAACACCAAAGGACATTTCATGCTTGTTACAGCATGCCCTGTGCCCCAATAAAACTATTCCCTTTCCTATGGGTACCTCAATGATGAATGGGAAGGGCACTACTGAGTCCATGCTTAAGTCTTGCTTGCTTTTTAGCTGTTCAGTCKGAAAATGTGGCCTTGGCAGTGCTCAGGAAAGCCCTCCAGAAGCAGTGAGACATCCCATGCCCCAGCACACCCAGCAGGATAGTTCAGAGCTGTCCTGCATGAGGTGAGGAAGCTTGCTGTAGGGGACAGAAGTAGAGAGGAGAAATAGCACACTGTTCTCAGAGAAACCACACTGGAAYGGGCCATGGAGCTCCTTCAACTGAGCTTTGTGAGGAAGCAGCRGAGGCAGCAGTTTACAAGTAGACAATTATGATTCTGGCAGCAGCAGATAGCACTGTTGGGATTTACAAAAAAATGTCCTGATTCTTACCCTCAACTTGTTGTAATTTTTGGGTTTTTTTTTTCTTTTTTTTTCTAGATTGCTGTGTATTTCAGAAATATATATATTGATGGATATGCTTATGAGTCATATATATAAACATTCAATACTACACCTCACTATATAAATGAATGATTGGAAGATATGACACCCAACACAGCATTTATGTGTTCTGCTGCTTGTTTTCCTGTTCACACARGTTTATTTATTTTCTCTCTCTCTCAAGTTCAAAGTATGCTACTCGAATAGCCCAGAAAAGCAGAGACATATCACTGAATGTGTGCTTTGTTCAGCTTTGTGAGTATCTGATTTCTCTCTGCTACAACTCATGTTAGTTAAGCCAAAAAAGCCCGCCTACTGTACCTTGACAGTGGGACCATCTGGAGTACATTCTTGTAATTATTTTCAAACACAGACAGTCCTCCTCTGGCAAATATGTATTTTAAAGCATCACAGGGCATGTTTATTAGTTTATTGGGAAACAAATGTTGAGTTTTATGTAATTCTGAAAAAGATATTTTCAACACCATAACTAATAATCCTGATATAGAGAAAGTGGGAATGCGTGCGTGCATGTGTGTGTATCTGTGTGTCTGTGTGTGTGTGTGTATTGTATGGATATATAATCACATTGTGGCTCACCTGCAAGCTGGGAATTAGAATAGTCAGAGACTATTGATTTTCACCCTAATCACTTGGAGAGTGTTTTTTTCATTGCAGCTCCTTTGTCAGTTCTTTGCAGGAATTGTATCCGGTATGGGGAATTAAAGACATTCAGATCTGAAAGGAATTGCAGTGCAAATGCATTAGCATCAAGACTTATTTGCATTTAGATACATATTCTGAGTGCATCTTTCATAGGTAAGTAGAGAACACAGTGTTTGTGGGTTTTATGGGAAGGCACCGTGATATTGCCCAGGAAGAAATCGAGAAATGTAGGCTTGCTGGGTCTGATTTCCAAAAATAACTAAGCAACTTAGAAGTCCATGATCAAAAGAGCATGAAAAAACAGATTTGCAAAGGAACTGAAATAACTAGGGAAATTTACAAAGCCTGGAGATGAGTTAGGAACCCAGGTCACTACTGTTTTTCAAAATCTCACCAAATTTTCCTTTCAGCTGATCTGCAGTAGTTGACTCCCTGCATATTTACATGCTTGAATATCTTTGAAAATCTGTCCCTACACATAGAAAACATCATCAAGATTTTGGCACATTGGAATGGTAAAATACTGTTTTCTCCCTAGGAGCTTCTGATAATTACCTGTCCTCTGTCATCCTTATTTACATCGTTACTAATGAAGGACTGCTCCAAGGGCCTGAATAGGTGGGATTCATTTTACTCAGTGTCAGACATTTCCACTAAATGTTTCATCAGCATAGTTATTCCACATTCTGATGGAAAGTAAAAAGCACTACCAGCGCATGATTTATTTGACCTGTGTTAGACAGCTGCATAAATATTAGGTGAATCATGCTTAGAGATGCTTCTTTCTCTCCAGTTCTCTATCAACAAAATAAAGAGAAGCAGCTCAGGTGGATACGCCTAGATTAAAGATACAACATCAGAGAAGTACAACCAGCAGATCCAGGGAAATTATTGTTATTATTTCCAACTACTTGGTAAGGAACACTGAGTTCTGTTCAAGAGGGATGGAGATGTGAAAAGGATTCAGAGAGGTGTTGCCAATATGGTCAGTGGTCAAGGAGCTAAAGTGGATGAACTCCAAGATGTTTTGGGAGATGACCAGATTTAGTGTGGAGAGGAGAAGACTGAGGAAAGATACCAAGACACCKGGCCTTCACCCAAAATGCAGTTGTAAAGATGGCAGTACTAATCTCTTCTCTCCAGGGGCTGATGAGGTAACAAGGGACAGCAGCCACAAACTGCAGTGGGGGAGGTTCAGATTGGATTTTAGCAAAACMGTTCTCAGGGGAAGGATTGTTTAGCAGAAGAACAAGGTGTCTAGAGGTGTGATAAACTTCTACATTTTGGGGAGGTGTTCAAGGCTTGGTTAGATAGGGCCCTGGCTGATCTGGTTTAGTAGCGAGTTAGTCCCATGTTGGTGGAAGGCTGGCTTAGACACCTCCAAGTCATGTCACCAACATGTCTTTAGCAGACTAAGGGAACAAAATCCCACCTTCTCTCAATCTGAGAAACTGTCTGAATTTGGTGGTGTTTGCRATTTTTCTCAAATGCTTACACTAGCCATCTCTGGGTCTTTTCTCATTCTTGATAGGAGCACATGATCGTTTGCATTTTCAAGTCCTCTATCACTCAGGGAAGCATTCTTTTTTCAGTCTCCTGATGATAAGAGACTATCGTAAAGAAATAAAACAGGTATTCAACAAGAAATTGATATTCGTTTTTTTTTTTTTTTGGCAATGACCAGAAATTCAGAGGTGGTTCTTACCACAGGGACACTGTTACTCATCCCCACCAGAATTTTATAATCCTGACTGACATCTTTGTTTTTTCTTCTATTCTAGTATGCAGGGGCAGCATAATGCACTGGGAACCCTTTTTTGCTCAGCTGGAGCTGCCCTGTGGAAACTTGTTAAAACACATAACTATTTGCCATACTTTTTTTTTATTATTTGTCTTGTTGGGGTTTTTTAAACTAGCATTAAAAGGTCAGAAGTGGTYCTTATTTATTCACTCACTTGTACTGTAAATCTCTAGGGATTTTGCCATCTSTTGCCAAGCTTACAGAGATAGACATATGTCATTTTGGGCTGGGAGTGATAAGTAATGTGTAGGAGAAACTTAAAAGCTCATTTACAAGGTAATGGAAATTTCTCTGCTTCCTGAAATTTAGTAACTAAATATTTTAATCTTGTTACTATTGATTTGGTAATGAACAACCTGCACCCCTCATGTTATGTGTAACCTGCACTGTTCTAGTAATGTATTAATGTGTTTTCTTTAAACCCGCTTGTGTTATGCACATGCATGCACATGGAAAAGCCTGCTACAGAAATTCATGTGGAGATTCCCACTAGTCAAAGTGCATTAGAGATAACACCAGAGGATTGTGAAAACCAGATTCCTTTTTCCACTGATCAAGATTCAGAAATAAAATGTGTTCAAACGCCTGGAATATATTTGCAAGGATTGTAAGCTTTGTTACAGATGCTTAGATAAATATAAAACTCTGAAACCTTTYGCTTCACTATTATGAACAGTTATGCAAAGTCTGACTTCTTCTAAGTCAGTAAAAGAAATGAGGTGTGTGTGGAAGCTCGATAGAAATGTCACACTGAAAAGAAGATGAACAGCGAAAATGGAAGCTTCCTCAGATACTAAATATTTCATTTCTACTCAGGAGGATAGGTTTAGTGTGCATCATTTAAAATTATTCTTTCTCTGAGGTCATCATAATTTTGGAAGCACAGCGGCTCAGAAGTTTTCTGCTCAGGTTCTTTTGAAAGAGAAAGATCAAGCCTAAACAAGCCAAAATAAGCCCAAGCAAGCCAAAATAAGSCCAAACAAGCCAAAATAAGTCCAAACAAGCCAAAATAGTAAAGGCATGGTTTGAGAAAAGAGAGTGGAGTGAAATCGCACTAGAGGGGAAAGACTAAGCACCACTGTTTTATGTTTCTTCCTCTCCTTGAGTCTATTTTACACGATTTTACTAATTCACTCAAGCTAAACAAATAGGATGCTCAGAAATTGATTCACTGGGAATGTCTGTGATCTACAGCCCCATTCCAGTGAATGCTGCCTTGTGCAGTAGCCTGGCAGACAGATATTGAAGCAGAAGGCGAGCAGCCTTCCCTTGCACAACTCCCACTGGTTTTGCCATGTTTTTGGGAAATATGAGTGGATACTTACAGGTTTTTGTACTACGTGGGCATATGAAAGGCTACAGTGTCTTACTGAGTGGTAAAAAATGCAGATCTTTGAATACAGAGCAGARACCACTGCACAATAATACAGCTTCAGAGATGAATAACCCAAATATCTTGAGATTCCAACTACAAGTGGAAACACATTTCCAAAAGACCATTTGCAGCTTGTTTCTGCTAAAATAAAGAGAGTGGAGTAATCTTTCTAATGCTGCCATTGTGTCCCTCTGGTGAAAAGATGTATTGACTCTCAKGGCAGTTAATTTGTCATCCAACATCCCTGTCTACTTTAATTTTGTATGGGCTGAACTGCGACCAGCTGAGCCACAGTTTTGGAGCACCACACTCACAAGAAAAGTGCTGTTTTCCATGCTCAAGGCTTCGATGACACTTTATGTAGGAAACTAGAACCACACAACTTTATGGCTGAAAATATTTTCTGGGTTTGTTTTGCTGCTGTGTCATGACAACACAGCACCATGAATGAGACAGAGATTCCAATATGGCTGGGAAAATACCTAAGAGTCAGGACTCACAATATGATATATGGCTGAATATCCAGGTGTATGTGGCACAATGAAATACTGGGTGCGGGTTTTAGCTATGGTTCCTGAGGTAGTCTTGCTTGTCTAATGTTGGAGCAAACTGTCCCTGATGGGAGCAGAGGTCTATTCTCTGGAGAAAGAGGCCACAGTCCCCAGCCATGCTGCTCCCTGACCTTTGCATGGTGCTGCAGAGCCAGTGGGAATGACTCACTCTCAGAATGCAGCTGGGAAGCAAGGCAGGCATAAATCCTGGCTCCACTGAAATCACTGGCAGGTTGAAGGCAGCGATTTATAATTGACCCGGTTACATCCAGAATTCCACACCATCTAATTTTCGAACACTTGTGATTTACACAGGTGGAACTTGTCCCTGCTGTAAACAGAAACAAGACACACAGGCCAAATAGAATTCAGAGAACTTGTGCTTATCTGCACCAGGTCTGAATTTTGCTTTTGGATTTTCCTAGTTCTAAAAGCATATTGACTAGAGAGTTTGTGCATTTTAACTTTTATGAGGCAGATACTAATATGTAGTATGAATTAATCTATGAAACAATTATACCTATACTTCTCTAAAACACCATAGGCAAGTGTGTGTATGTGAGAGAGTATATGAGCATGTGCCTCCACCAGCTAGATACTGATTGTAAGCAATCTTTTCCATTAAAATTCTGGGACTGTGGATTGTTATTGATTTCTTTCTACTATTTTAGGCTTTATTCTTAGGAATTGTTTTCAGCAGTCATTTAGAAATATCTATGAATAAAACTGAGTAAAATCTACACAAGCAGATCTTCTTTAAAACAAATTAGCCCTAACAGTTCTCACTGATTAAGTATGACAAATATGCAATTTTACTGTTCATCATCATGCAAGGGAGAAATTTATTTGGGCCTTTATAAATTACAATAAATGAGAAAATACCATAAATTCTTGGACTACTGGATGATTAATGTAATAGGTTTTGCACAGAATCAAACGAAATTATGAAAAGTTTCATTTAGTATAACTCTGATCATGGAGTTAAGGTTGTAAAATGTGCTCTGCAGCATTCTGTGGTACATATGGCCAGCATAATGACCAGCCATGAACAAATCTTCCCTGTATCAAGGACACCTCCTGAATCTGTGCTCTATTATTTACATGGGACACTAAAAATGAATTAATGGCAAGTATTCAGAATGAGCCAAAAGAGAAACTTAAGAAAATGTGAGCAATATCCTTTTTGATAAAAAMCACTGCAACACAGTGACAATATTTACCCAAGTTCAAAATAATACCTCTGAATTTCCAAAGGGACTTAGGACTCTGTTAGAATCTGAAGCCTAATGATTGTAGCTCTGATCTAAAACAAAATTTGACAGGTTTGGGTTTTTTGCTGCCTAATGGAGACCAAAGGATCTCCTTAGTGGATTCCTCTTAAAATGAGGTGGTTTTAAAACRTTTCAAGCTACACTAGCCAAAAGTAAACAACACTGGTTTAAGTCTGTRGGACAATATGAGCACCTAGGGAGAGTCTAACTTAATTACTTTATAAAAAATAACAAAACAAAACAAAAAATTAGGTCCCCTTAGTTGGTGTGTCATTCTGAGGGTAAAAAAGATGGGATTAATCTGGTTAATCTGGATGGGATTAATCTGATTAATTAAGTTTTAGTGTTGAAATCTACAGTCCAGGCAGTCACACTGAACTCTTTCTGTAGTCTCTGAAGGAGCAATTCTTCATGGAAAAATCTAAACATGAATTGCTCCAGACAGTCCTTCATCTCTCCATGGACTGTAAATTGGACACCAGGTAGCTAATTCAGACAGAGACATCTGAAGTCCAGCAAGGTAGATCAATCCTGTTAGAACTGAAGGTGCCTTATTTAGTACCACTGAATTTCTCTAAACCSCTGAAAATCTGTTAATGCCATACCCAGGAATTCTTCAGTTCTGTTAGTGTTAGGTATTGAGTGTTCCTAAACCCGGGCTGAATTCATGTCAGGAATGCAGTTCAACAGAAAAACAGTCAAATTAAATAACTGCATGCGCACCCTTTTAGACAGCAGATGTTTTAGTCAGTAGCAGAGTTGAGAGAATGATTCAGTCATGCCCTAGAAGGAAGAGGTATAAAGGTTGCCCTCACATGGGTATTGAGCATCTCCTTAAGTACTGAGGAATATCTGTCTGATGTCCAGCTGCTACTGCTGAAAGGCAAACCCTCCCTGGTGTCCTGTACCTTATCTGCCAGCCCTGTGCTGACATTTGGGTACCTGAAGGCATTACAGGAGGCATTAACCACTACTGTTTAAGTAAATGAATCCCACACTCAGGTGTCTAGAGTGAACTGAATTATGATAAATGATCGGTAACAATGATGTCAGACATTTAACTTTCTCTTGATCTTCTGAGGCCTTCAGTTTAAATACTGTGACAAAAGTGGAATATTGTCCACTGTATAGACCTCATTCATCCAATCTGCCTCACACGTAATTCTTCCCAGGAATAACATTTAGCAGCTTCAGCAAGGATGGACCAAATTGTTAGTAACTGGCTGACCTCTGAGTAAATACAGTAGGAAGCTGTCACTCCCCTTCTACTTAGGACTGGTACCTGTGTTTAGAAGAGATGTCACTAAACATCTGAAAAGCTTCCTAAGAGATGCAGGGTCCAACTGTCATTTCTGACAGTTTTATGTACAGGCTTAAATGACCTTTTTTCTTAGAGATGTGTTGAGTTCAACAAGATGTGAAGGACTTGATGCAGGAATCATTAGGTGACATTCAGTGTGTCATGAAGGAGGCCAGACTAGGTGATCATAATGGCTTCACTTCACCTTAATAGACTCCAAAGTCTATGAGCTGCTTCTGGGTAAAAAACAGGTTGATATACAGATGGCTGTGAGTGGAAGTTACACTCTGACCTTCAGCTCTGTGTGAGCCCTGCATCAGGGTTATGGCAAAATTCATCATAGTACAAGACAGAAAGATTTTCGTAGTACAAGACACCATGTGTTGATTAAACCAGTGGAAAAGCCATAAATTACCTACTCCCCTCTAGAATGGAAACTGTTTGTTGGGGTTTTTTTTTTGTTTATTTGTTTGTTCATGCAAGCTCTGTTAGTAAATATGTTGCAGCAGACAGAGGAACTATTTCCCTCTTTCTTAGTCCCTGTTTCATTACTGGGAGCACTGGAATCCAATATCATCTGCCCAGAGGCAACACTTTACTTAGCTACTGAGTGAAATGTCACCTCACATCAGYTTACATATCAACCTCAGCTGAAAGAAAACTCCCTCACTGATTAGCTGTTCCTACATTTCCCCAAATGTTCATGTTTTATCTTTCCTGAAAAAGTTATTAGTGGTGCAAAAAGCATTGTATTTATCAGTCGGTCTATGAAATTATGCCAAAATGGCAAACTAGTTTCCACATAACCCAATCCTCCTTCTCATGGTTGTTCCTGTTAATCTTCTTATATTCCATGAGTGCTTAGCAATGAATCAAGAGCTCATGGTACTGGGTAGTATACAAGCACAGAAGGCAAGGATATCTCCAAGGCACTCAGAACCAGCAACAAGGGCCAACAGAGGATGCAAAAAGTACTGATAAATAGGAAGAATTGGTTGTGTCCTTGGCCAGATGGTTTGAGACCACCAGAGTCCATGTGAAGTTATTGAGGATCTAATGGGAAAGAAGAGGTTATGAAGGTCTAAGAGAGGGGTGTTGGAGGCACACTAATGCACCACAAGTGACCCAAATGCAAAGGACAACAGGTACAAATGTATGAAAACACACACCTGAAAGGTATTCAGATAAGGAAAGAATGCTTGCAACAGGTGAGTGGTAATACCTGTGATGGGTCTCAGAACTGGCCTTTTAACATAAGGGTGAAAGTAGGCCATTAAAGAAGTCAGAAAAGATAATTAGGTTGGGTTGCTGCAGTATCAGAAAGACATCTGTCAAGTATTTTAAAAAGATAATTATATATTCAGTAATAGGAATATGACCTCCTTTTTAACTCCATGGTGACTGGGTGCTGACAGGACAAGACAGTATTTAGCAGAGTACAGAAAAAGTAATGTTGATTGTGAAGAAAAGAAGGTGGGTAACGGAGTTAGCCAATGGCGTTTCAGTTACCTGGAAACCTTCAAGCAACTAACAAAATATTGCTGTATCCAAAAATTGATTATTTTCTATTTATCTCTTCATAAATCTTGGCATTTCTGTTTCTTCTATTTATAGTTGTGCTGGAAGCATATAACAGGCATTTAATTTATCTTGAACAGCCTTGTACCACAGGCACAATCTGAATCCTCACTTGTTACCCTAACTAATAAATTTTTTGAGAGGGCGAAATTCTGGCTGCTTGTTCAGAATCCCTCTCCTGGATGAGAAGTACCCTGTCCCTTCTCAGAGGTGAGTCACTGCAAACACTGTATTTGTGAGCAAATGTGCTGGGTTAATTCTTGCTGTAGAGTTTCCAAAGACAGGGCTTGCCTCTGCCTCCCAAGACTCACCCRGAGTAGCTGAAAACATGACTTGTCCCCTTTTGTGATTTCATACAATTCTCTTGGCATTAAATCTTCTGCATTCAGCATAGCTTTTTAGTCTCCTCTCCATTGCTACCTGGTTTGCTTCTCACTCTATTTTAGATTCATTTTACCAATGGATTTTGACTTTTTGAAGTTTATTTTGTCATATCATAATGTCTTCTTTCTTCTGGGCTGCCTTCTAAACATCTCTTGTTGAAATTGGCTCCTAAATTTTAATTAAAGGAACCCTCTTTCTTGCCCCATAAATTAAAGTGTTCTGAATTCTTTTTTTTTTTTTTTTAACTGTCCATTTCAAGGCATCAAGCCAAACAAAAAACACTGAAAACTATACAGACAAATCTTTTTCTCTTTTCTTTTTTGCTCTGCTTGAGTTACTCCTCCAAGAGACTGAGCTACAGCCAGCAGTGTTCTWGTCACAGTCCTGTGACATCCCATTGGAAGTATTCTCTCCAGAATGAGTGACCACATGGCAGGACAGTAACATCAATGAGAGCACCAATTAACTGAGTGGCAACAAGGACTTTACTGKCCTGTTCCTCAGCTCCTGGACAAAAACAGGAGTGGGACTGCAATGTCATACACTTTTGTTAGCTGAGTTGAAGTCTTGTTAAACATTTGATCTCATTCATAGGAGATTAGACATCAGGATAAATCCTTTTTCTGAGCTTTAAAATACTTGTAAGAATCTAAATTTGAAAGAAAAAAAAAGACAAATAACAACGCCAACACCTCTCATCCTCTTTTCATCTTCCTGTTTTGGGCATATTTAGCTGTGTGAAAGAGATTCTGCAAGGAGTATACAAACAATTAAAAGGTCAAAGCACATCCACACACAGGATAACCGGGGCTAAACCCAGTGCAGCTCCCATCCACCATACAGCACCCAGCCCCTTTGCTGTTGCAAGGGCACCATCTCAGAGGAGAAGACTTGTTCTCTGAAGCCTGGGGTCATATTCTAAAAGTGGTTTTGAGTCTGCCTATTTCCACTTCTTTTTCTCTTCTTCTGGAGGATTTTATACCTTCCCACAGAGTTTGGGGGATTTTTTTTGTAATGAACCCTTGAGCTGGTAGTGATCCCATCTCAACTACTCTACCTCTGTTTGTGTCATGTTTGTGTCTATTCTTGCCTGTGTTCTGTAGATGTCCMATGGCTCCTCCTGGTGATTGTGCAACATCCACAGCAGCCTGAGCTATGGCTGTACCGCCAGGAGGTGGGCTCTGGGGCCTTGGATGCAGGTGTTGACCCGGGGGTGGTGTGAGGGGGTGACAGCCAGAGCTCAGGCAGTGGTTTACACCTGCAGTTCATGGGACTAAAGCTCCATCTGCACTGAGTGGCTGAGTCAAAGCCTGGATCTTCCACCAGGAAGAGCAATACTCTGTATTCATTCTAGCAAATAACAGTTTACATCCTGACATAAAGATGCAATGAGATCTGCTAAGGAAATAAGTTTCAAACATCGTCCACCCAAGTTTTCATCACACCCAAACCATTATTTCATTATTCTTTCTCTTTGCTCTCTTTTTCTCTGTTTCTAAAGTTTTATTATCTAACACAGTATACCAGATTCCCTACTAGCACTACAAACTTCAGTGATGCTGCGATGGAAACCTTGTCTGGCCGAGTTTGTGGAGTGCGAACACAGCTTTGCAGTCAGTGTCAGCTGAGAAAATATTAATGCTTTTGGGGATGAACCACAACACAGGCCAGGGAAGAACCTGGAGAGGAGGAAGAGAACAGTTCCATTGAACAGCTGTTGTCATAGTGATTGACTGTGTTGGGTCCCACCAGATTTAGCTGCATCCTTTAGTGATGAGTATGGCTGACACAAGATTGTCTCTGGACCTTGACCTCCAAGCTGTGAAGGCAGTGCCATCTGAGGCACTGCCAGAAATGCATCTTCAGCCAACCCCACAAAAGCAGGCCTAGACTGGATAGGGTTTAAAATATTTGGAAAGTTTCAATGTGTTTGGTCCTACTAAACTTTTTAGAGTAACAATGATTAAGGTCAAGACAGTGTGGTACAATATGATTTCAATTTTTGAGGAGCTTCAGAAAACAAAGCATTATAAATTATATTGCAAGGCCAGGTCCCTGCAGCATCATGCTGCCTGTACAGAACAGGAGTKAAATAAAGCTGCATACTTTAAGTTTGTGAATTTCCAAGCTTTCCAACTTCCTGCTTTTTCCATACCTCCATAAGATCCCTCCTGGGGTTGTGCAGCACTGGGGAGCCCACTGTCTGCCCTACCAGTCGTTCTGGATCCTGCCCAGTAAAAATGCTTTTGTGTCAGGGGCAGAGCCTTCAGAATTTTTTATTATCTCCCCACMCAGCTGCAGCTGCTCAAGACCTGAGGAGGAGGGAACCCTTTGTCCCCTCCTGGAGAAGCAAGTGTGTCAGGATTTGCCAGTGGGAGTTCTGTGGCGATTCAAAAGGTGTCCACCAGGATTCATTGAGGCTCATGAGCAGAGATGAATCACACCTAACCACCTAACCTCAACATCAGACCCTGCAATTTATTCACTTCTTACCAGCCTTAGTRTGACATCTTAACTCAGCAAGATGGAAATGCTACCTCAAGAGAAAGTTTTGAGCCTGTCAATCACTGCTCTGCCTGAAGGTCAGCAGATATTAACTGAATTGTGCCCAGCATTYCTTTTCTCCATGCAGCATCCATCCTAGGCCACAACCCTCAACGGCATATATTTACTACAGCGTTCACAAGAATTGTACTATTTCTACATCACTTTATAAGGAGTGGTTTTTTTCTTCCAGGAGGCTCTTCCTTACCAGGTTCTGTCTAAAACTTGATGGAACCAAAGAAAGAGCTGAYGGCAAAAGTACAGTGTTTATACCAACATGATAATGTGAAGTGAAAGGAAAAATTTGAATTGCTGTAAAATAAAATGGGAGTAATGAGATGCTGTGAATGTGTACATACATATATGGACACATATATAGACACATATAAAATCACAGAATTGTTRAGGTTGGAAGGGMCACCTGGAGTTCATCTAGTCCAACCCTACTGCTCACAATARGGTTATCTACACCGGGTTGCTCAGGACATTGTCCATCCAGTTTTTTAATATCTCCAAGGATGGAGGTCCCACCATCTTCTGGGAAACCTGTCCATGTATTCAACTGCCCTCACAATAAAAAAACCCAAAAGTTTAAATTAATTTTCTTGTATTTCCATTTGTGCCCATTGCCTTTTCACCTGTCTCTGGACACTGAGAAATCTGTCTCTATCATCTGTACTGCCTCCCATCAGATATTTTACACATAAACATAAGATACTCTTGAGCTTTCTCTTTTCCAGGATGAACACACCCAGATCTCTTAGACCCTCCTTGCATTAATCCCTTAATCATTTTCGTGGTGCTTTTCTGAACTCACCCTGGTGTGTCCAGGTCTCTCTCAGTGGAATGCCCAGCACAGAGCCCAACACTGCAGATGTGCCTCACCAGAGATGAATAGAGATTAAGGACWTCCTTGACTTGGCAGTGTTGCTCCACCTGGTACAGTCCAACCATATAGTTTATCAACCAGTTTTCCCATTTTTGTGTTATTTGCAAATCTGCTAAAGTTGTGCTCTGTCTCAGTATACAGATCATTAATGAAGATATTTGATCATATTGGCCATGGTATCAGCCCATGGAGTACAGAGCTAGTTACTGGTCTCCTGCTGGACTTCACTCTGCTGATTGCAAATTTCTGAGCCCAGCAGYTCAGCCAGTTTTCAGTGCCCTTCACTGTTCATTTATCTAGTCCATGCTTCATCAGTTTGTCAAAGAGGATGTTATGGGAGACAGTGTCAAAAGTCTTAATARAGCAAAAATAAACAACATCTAGTGCTCTCATCCATCGAGCAAATCATGTCTCTGTAGAAGGCTATCAGGTCAGTCATGCCTGATTTCCCCTTTGTAAAYCCATGCTGTCTACTCCTAATCACCTTATTGTCCTTTATATATATATAAATATACAAACACACACACACACACATACACACATATATACGTACTTACATGTATATTAAACATAGCAATCTAAATTATTCCACACGCCTATAATCGGAATAATCCAAAAGTGCCTAGCCTTAGGCTTCACTGCAGAAAATTCTTTAATGAAATTTGCTCACCCTAGTATGTATTAAAAAAACCAAAACCCAAAACCACATCAAACTAGCTAACAAGGGGTTAGCACGAGTAAACAAATGGACCAGCCAATGAATTTAGATAAATCTAAAGTATGTCAGCATCCACAACAGCATATTCTAGCCATCCCATCTAAAGGACACACCACATGTGAACTGTGAGTTGCCCTAAAAGGTCAGTGCCAGCAGAAGGATCCAGACCCAGGAGATGTTAGCTCTGCAGGACAGGCTTTACTCTGACGTCACTGGCAACAGCTTTGTACAAGCAGCAGGCTTCCAGTGTGAGCTGCTCTTTGAAATGTTATTAGTCTTTTCTTGGAGTGTACTGGACTCAGTTACAGGATGAATTCCCTAGATGGTACCAGAAGATGATAACAGCCTGCCTTTGCTCTGGTACAAATGTGTGCACTGATTAATATTTGTGCATCTCTTTCAAAATTGGAAGGGTTATACAACTGCAAAATAGACTCAGATTTTAGTGTTCTGAGATTCAGTCAGAAGATACCCCCATTCCTATTGTGRTAGGTCCCTAAATACTTGAAAGATTTCTTGACTTTTTAGGTTTCAGCTTTTTAGCTTAGTGATTTGTCCAGGATTTTCCATTGGCATCAGTCTCCAAATGCTCAGAGGAGAGCACCTGAGCTGGTTACTCTGCTCAGCTGCACATCTGCTGACATCTTGGAACCCCACTGTTTCCTCTCTTCTAAACTGCATACAAAAGGCCATCCAGTTTAGTTGTACCTTTCTTTACAGACCATACAGGGATATGTGCACTCCAAAGTTTAGTGTCTGTCACGTCATTATTGCTACCACAGCAAGAATGGTAGGAACGTTCTGCTCACTTTTCTGATCTGACCCTGATGCACCTCCTTGAGAACATCAATGGGCTGATGCCAGACCAGGACATGGACATATGGGTGGGCAAGACTCCGTGGAGCTCATGGCCAGGCAGGAAGGGACTGTGGGAGGGATCCTCAGATTGGCCTTGCTGCAGGATCACTGGGACAGGGATTGGGTCCTGGGGAGCTGCTGAGGGGTTCTGAGCCCTGAGTAGGGTGGGGGACTCTAGAGAGGGAATCAGGCCCACCAAAACCTACTAATGCAGTCAGGCCACTGACATATACCTCTCCAGACAATCCCACTGTGTACTGCTTTTGGTTTTGCCTTCCAAAATACCATGACAACCTTTTTATAGTAATAATCTAAATTAAGTCAATTAGGTTCAAATTAAAGGAGTACCTTAAACKACAGGAGAAAATTATTTACCTTACTCTGTTGCCTGAGGACTCCTAAATGCACAACTAGGTAAATACATTTAAATGCAGCTGACAGTATTTGCAAATCTACAAGTGTAGACATGAAGAATGCTGATGAGTGCATAAATAATTTCATTTCCATTCAGTCATTCCAAGCAAAGGAAATGCTGCAAGTGAACAATTTCTACTTTGCAGATTGGGACTTCAGCCTCATMAAAAACCAACAGAGAAATTAATTGCCTTTTAACAGCCCCCCATTTGCCTGTGAGGGTGCAGGGGCAGAGCAGAGTTCTGCTCAGCAATACCACTATGGGGCTCTACAGATCTGTTTGCACATGGGAACACTACTCAGGGACAGGTTTTGCATCCCTTAGCCTGGCTGCTTTGCTAGGCTTTGCTGCTGAGTTACAKCTCAGTGCCAAGGTGAAGTTTTGAAGTAACAACTCAACTGCCTATGTCCTTTGGAAAGCTTTATTAATGGCAAAAATGTGGAAATGGGAGCCAGAACTCCCATCTAGCTTCAGAGAACTCAGCATGAAAAAGGCACATTGCCAAATTAGCCCATAGTGGCAAATGCCAAAACTGTTCTTTTTGTCAGTAAACACTTTAGGACTGAGCCCAGGATGTCTGCAGCATTATAATAAAGAAATTTGAAAATAATTCAGGTAGTCAAGAGCAAAAGGTATTTTCTCCTTCTATCCTGTCACTCTGTACATGAACTAGCAGGTATGGTAATGGATCYTGCTTTCCAGAGCATCTCATGGTGGATCTGTGTTTTAAATGGAAGCAGGAGTTTATTCTTTTCATTTTCTCACCTACACCTTCATCTTTCTCACCTACACCATCAACTGTTAAATTAAGTGTCATTGGGAAATAAAATCAAGGAATCATAGCATAATTTAAGTTGGAAAGGACCTCTAGGATCATTGATTCCAACCATTAATCTGACATCACCGCATTAATCACATTCATCACTAAAYCACGTCCCTACAGCATCTAGACACCCTTTAAATATCCGCAGGGATGGTGACTCAATCACTTCTCTGGCACCCTGTTTCAGTGCTTCACAATTGCTTCAGTTATGAAATTCTCCCTAATATTCAACCTAAACCTCCCCTGGCACTACCYGAGGCCATTCCTCTTATCCTATTGCTTGTTACCTAGGAGAAGAGGCTGACACCAATCTGGCTACACCCTCCTTTCAGACAGTTATAGAGAGTGATAATGTTACCCCTGAGCCTCCTTTTCTCCTGGCTAAACAACCCCAAAGCTTACCCACTCATCATTCCCTAGACCCTTCACCATTTTTGTTTCYCTTCTTTGGACACACTCCAGCAATACTCAGATTTAGTCTGAAATGTGCTGTTTTCTCCAAGTGGAAGCAGGTCATTMTGGTAACAATTGAGTTTGAAAGGAGTGACATTTCCAGAGGTACTTGCTTAGTACTGGTGAGGCTGTACTTGTGTCCAGTTCAAGGCTCCCCACTGAAAGATGATTAGGGAGCAGGACATTYCTAGATTTTGGTGCCTTCTCTGATACTGATAATGACAAATGACAGGCATGAAGCTTTTCAGCCTACATATCCTCGCATGTTGTGTAAAGAAAGGCATAAATATAACCAAAATGGATGACATTTTGCAATCCTCATCACCACAGAGACAACTGACAATGGAGGAAAAATGTCTCTATAAACATTAAAATATAGACATTTGTGTGCCATATAATGTTATCAAAGCAAGTAAATAAAATCTGTTATTGCAGTACATAAAAAGTGAAGGTTTGAATCACTGCTATTAGAGCTGATGCACATTCCTTTTAGTCATTTTTGTTTTAAGAAGATACCAATCACGGCTGTGTGCTCTGTTACTGAATGTTAATGAGAAAAATAAAGAAGCTCCCTGCAATCTCTGAAACGTATTAACAAACACACAAAAGGTGTTCTCAGCTAGGGCAATGCTTTTCAAGGTGGGGACAGATGGATCTCATCTAATCTGTAACACAGCATTATTTTTTAAATGGCTCAGGGAACCCCAGTTTCACAGGGCTCAGGGAACCCCAAAAAACCTTGGTGACAGTCCAAGCATCATTAGGGATATACATATGAAAGACAAGAATTGAAGGGACACTGTTTTGAACAGGACACAGACAGGACATCATAGCTCACATCCCCAAAGATCTTTTTACGTGCTCAAAGTCTCCTTTGCATGTCACCAGAGTTTTCACAATCAGMACTCCTCTAAACTCATAGGCACTGAAAGTTTGGTGGAGGCTCACACAAACAGGCCTGAACCCTGACAATGCTCCAGAGATCTCTGACCTTGGAATACTTCAAGACCCAGCTTTATGAAGTCCTGGGCAGCTCACTGAACTGGGAGGTTAGATGCCCATAATCATAAACATAGAAGAGCAGCATTATTAAGTATTCTAGCAGGCTTGCAGGAGGTTAGGAACACAAAGAGGAATTAAGGTGAGATTCGGTCTGGAAAAATAGAAGTTAAACACTGAAAATCTGAGCTAAATAAAAGCATAGCAGTGAGGAGAAGCTTACTATAGAATGGAAGTAACKGATGAACTAAGAGCATTTGAGTGAGATCAGGACAACAGGACCATCTGAAGTGTTTCCAAACTGTATATTGCTGTGATCCCTTTTYCCCCTTCACATTATTTCTTCTTCCTGCCTTCTCTCTCCAGCTGCTTTTTGTTGGATCAAAAAGGAAGAATGATGCCTTAGCCAGCTAACATTACACCTTCTGTAAAACTGTTGAGAGCTGAGGACCAGAGAGGAAGCTAAAAACAGTTTAACCCTTGCACTTAGAATGAGTTACAAGTAAAAGACGGTGCAAATCTTCTATTTCTCCAACAGCAAAATGATAAAGAAACAGCATGAGGGCAGAAAGTTTCCTTATGTCATGACTATGTTCCCTGCTCTTTTTGTATATGTTTGCTCTCTTTGTCTCGAAGGAAGAATTACAGCAAAATCAGCACATTTCAGTTAGCCTCTGGACTTCTTTCTGAAAAGTCTTGTAATTTCTAGCCTTAGAGATGTAAAGAAAGTCAAATAAGAACAATTTTTCTTACAAAATTTCCTTGAGCTGAATGTAAAAAATGAAARCTATTTGTAAAACAGGTCTATAAAACATCAAAGGAATTAATCTTTTTATTCTTTCCTGCATCTGTAATAAAAGATTTACAGTACTTCAGAAGTGTTTGAGGACTGAGCTTCCTGTTCTCAAACYCCAAGCTTTGTTTCACTGTTTAATGCACTGTGTTTGTAACTAACCTTTTTATTCCATTAAATGCAAAACTAGCCCAATCCCTACAGGCAGTCTMTTACACATTCAAAAACAGCAGCTCCCAGGCAAGAAGGGCAAAGAAAAGGGAGAAGGAATTTTCAAACTTTTGATGAAGGTAAAAAAGCTTCCAGGAAGTTTTAAATGTAATACATTCAGGTGTGAAAGAAGAGCCAGTTTCAAGTGTGTGAGGAGACATTGTGAAGGAAAGGTGCTAGGAAACTGTGGATRCTGTCAGGCCTGAAACAAGCACCAACACAGTGACACAGGATGCTTGATCTGTCTGTCCATGTTTGTCTGTTCACTCACCAGACAGGGAAAGCACCCACCTCCTTCCACTCCAGTTGCAGCCCAACCCTCACAGTGTGGTCAGGACAGCAGGTCTGGGTGTCAGCTCCAGCTGCCATCAGCAAACATGGGGCTGCCTGGCATATCCCTCAGATGCCACYCATAGTGGGATTTGCACATCTCGTCATCCCTTTCATAGAATTATGGAATCATAGAATCATTTGGCTTGCAGCAAATCTTTAATGGTCTTAGAATCATGGAATGATTTCAGTTGCAAGATATCTTACAGGCCATCTAGCTTCAACATCCCAGCTGTGGATAAGCACTCCTTCCACTAGATCAGGATGTTCAGAGCCCCATTCAACTTGATCCTTCCTGGTTCTTGGCCCTGAACAACAGGCCAACAACCCGCCTCTGAAGCCTGTTCTTCATCTTGGTGACAGTTCAGTTACATCAATAACTAAACCTGGTATTTTTTATTAATTTACCCAGGTACTCTTGGCCTCAAATGGCATTGCTGATGTGGTCACTGAAATCGGCAAGGCTCAGCTAGAGGATTCATCTTCAGCTCATTTCTGCAACCACTCTCATTTTGTGTGCCTTTGTTTTTTTGATATGGCAGATACCAAAGGCCTCAGTGGAACCCTGGCTCTTTAGTCATTTGAAGCTAGAATAGACATTGTGCTTGAGATTAGATCTGGACAAATGTAATCTGAATGGCTGTGACTAAGAAAATCATAGCAAATGAATTTGCAAAATGAGGTTTTCTCAGGTATTCCAAATGTAACAGCCTCGTGATTAAGCCTAAAGGTACCCCAGGCAGAATTGTAAAAAAAAAGGTAACAAAGGAAATYTAAAATAAAATTCAACATTTCACTGAGGGGAAGACAAGTAATTTGGTTAAACTCAGTGTGTTATTCACCTACRTTARTTTTTAATTTCAGTGAGGAAAGCAGGGAACAAAAAACAGTCACTTGGATCTGACCCAAAGCRCTGGTAAAGAGACAGTTTGAATAGCACACTGTATGGGCAAACACATTAGACAGGACAAACTCTGCAGTACAAGTCTGGCCAGAAAGTGATGTTCAAACCATGAACTAGGCTAGAGGCCAGATATGAACCCTATTTTTATAGTTCAATCAACCTTTTAATCCAATTTTACCTAAGAGCACCAAATCCTGATACAGACCGTGGGAAGAGCTAATTTTAGGGATTAAAATAAACACCCATAGTAAGTGCCCAAAATAATCCCTCARTGTCCAGAAACTGTATTAGTGGAATTTCTCTAATTCTAGAGAAAGTATTGCAAGGCACGGAGAATAAAAAGAGTGAATAATATAGCACTTTGCA
The DNA here is from genome assembly GCF_030028575.1 of Malurus melanocephalus. NCBI lineage: Eukaryota > Metazoa > Chordata > Aves > Passeriformes > Maluridae > Malurus > Malurus melanocephalus. Next base: position 332,740 of record NW_026623325.1, on the reverse strand, counting down.
GTGCATCAGAAAAGGGGGCTTTTAAAGCTAAAAGTGTACTAGTTTCCTTAAACACCTTTGCAACTATCAAATTGCTATAATGCACAATACTCATCTAAAATCCCAGTTTGATTAYCACTTTTATGGTTAAATTTGATTCCTAATCCATAAAGTTCTGTGAGATCTCCTGATTGTATTTAATATCCTCACTTGGATGCTCTGCATGTACCCTTAGCAACACTCACATGAGCCARTGCTGGGTTGCACTTTCCAAGTGCCACCATGTTGCATGCAGAGGAAATTAGATTCCCTTTTTAATTTAATCTGAGTTCTATTTAATTAAAGTATTAGGAATTGTTTTGTCTTTGAAAAACAAATTGTTTAATAGAGGTTTTCAGATAAATCATTCACTATGAGTTTGATTTTTGGACAAGATATTCTAGGCTATGAATAAATTACTAAGCGCTGGCAAAACCGAAATGTTAAAGAGCTGGGTGACAGGGATGACAAAGAGTTTCCTTATTTCTGCCTTAGAAGAGCTGCAAAAGGAAAGAATTTGTGGTTCTTCTCCAGGTATCTTTGCTATTCATCTTGTGTGCATGGATTTGGGGAGGAAAACTAATGGAAGAACTGTTTATGCTTCTTATTCCTCTTCTATTTTATTTTTAATTTGCATTATTTCTGAATAATTTGCCTTCCTTCAGACTAGTTAAATGAGAGTATTTGTTCTGGGAACCTAGCGGAGGACACTGTGATGCTGAGAAGCTTTATGGAAATTATTCCTGACTGCAGACATCTCTGACTCAGGAGCATTCAGCCTGAGAGACTCTCTGGCTCTGAGAATCTGCTTCATTATCACCCATTTCAAAAGCATCACAATGGAGCAGCCAGCCCCTTTGGGGATGGTAGCTGTGTGTCAAACATCTCAGCAGACACAGTCAAGCTGTGATAACTGATCACTCAATAAGCCCACTTTCAAAAACTCCTGATCTGCAGGTGGAAAATCTGGAAAAAAAATGCAGATCAGTGGGCAAACTTACAGAGAAGGAGGGAGTGGAGAAGAGGGAAAAGATATTTCTCATCAAAAACATTTTACAAAATTAAATCCAAAGGCATTATGTGTTTCTCTTAAAACAGAAGAGCACTGACACACAGAAAGGTAGGTAAGTACAAAGTGGATTACAAAATTGGATTCTCTAAGCTAAAAAAGAGACACAAACTTAAGTCACTGAGAAATATGGTTAGGTCTGGAAGAAGTAAATGCAGACAATTCCCTACTTTGGASACAGAATTTGGCTTCCAGAGCAATGCTTACATCCATTTTGAATGGAAACCGCATCCTAATCATTCTGTATCTGAGGAATTGGAAAGAATATCAAATCAGGACTYGAACTACAGGACACATTCTGCATATCATATCTGCAGCTCATGCATATTCTGCTCAGTCTCTGGGTGCTTCCAGTGGAGGTTTTGTTGCTAACAAACCACCTCAAACTATTCTCTGCTTTTGCAGTCTTTGTCTTCAGTATTATTTGCTTTTCCTCTCACTACCTAACTTGGGAAGATATGAATGCTCTTTCAGTCCACTCAGGAACATTGTCTAGTTGGTCTCCTTGACCCACCACTGAGGTTCCCCATTTTCTGAATACCTCCTCTAGCTCCTGCCTTCTTTGAGAGACAGCCCATGYTCATGGGTGTTAGGCACAGGCCAGACAGGCTGTTTTGGCTGCAGGTATCTGGGAAGAGCACTGTTCTCAGCCAGTCTCARACTGCTCATCAGCTCTCTCTGTGTTGGTTACAACACCTTAGAGCAGGATAACTGTAGAGCAGCTACTTCCTCAGCTCATACTGTCAGAAAGATGTGTTTTATAAATGTGCATAGYGGTGTTTAGAGTAAATCAAGTTATTTTGGCAGAAACCTCTTCAGGGGCAGTGAAATAAGAAGACACCAACCCCCTGTTGGGAGGCTGAGGAAGGCAATCAGGGGCAGCAGAGGGTAGGCTAAAAAAGGTCWTGTCTTCTATCCTATGTAACTCACAACTGCTCCTTGTATTTGACCTCAAATACATGAAACAAATACAAATAGGTCACCACATGTCCAGTATTTTTAAATACATTTATCCTGTTTCTTAGCTTGTCTCAGATTCCAATAATTAAAAAAGGAAAAGTTGGGKTTTTTTTTCTCTTTCTAATACATATTTTAGACTGTAAGATTTTTGAGGAAGCTTGCTAGTTTGGCCTTGAAAAGGTCTTCATGCAGTGCCACTCCAAACTGCGTCAGGACCTGTAGGCAATGCTGTACTACAAATAATAAACACTATTACCATCTTGAAATTTCTTAGTTGCACTGAAACATTCTTCAACGTTCTAATAATTTGTTTTAATTTTAAGAGATTTTCTATGTGGCATGTTCCAAGTAGCAGAATTAGAAATGGAAAAATCTGTCGAGAGGACCTGCTGAGCTCAAAGTCTGTTTAAAATTGAACAATCACACAAGTGAGATTCACATTATAGTGCTCTTTAACTTTGACAAATTATATGTTCCCTGGAAGAGCTTCCACAGCGTGAAAAAACTTGCATTGCAGCTTAGCAATTAGGTTTACCCCCATGCAAGCCATCAAAGTCTTGTTATGTTGAGTAGCCAGGGTCAGAACTGGAAAACAAACAGAATAAAAGACGTTTATTAAATTATGAAGTCCTTTGGAAGAAAAAAAAAAAAAAAGTTATTCTAAACATAATGACATCCAGTTAGAAAACATTATAAATAAATAAAGCAGCAGCATTAACTTCCTAGGAAGCTCACTTCTCTATGAACACAATCCCTTCAAATATTCTTCTGGCATCACATTTACAATTATTCCGTTGAGAATCTTCCACAGTTACAGGAGCATGCCCTGAAAAAGTATTGCCAACCACAAGATAAATAAAAAATCCTTTCATTTTTAGGATGCATTCTATTTTTCTTAAAACTAATTTTAATTCAAACTATGTACATGCAGCTGTTTTAGTGACTTTCTTGCCATAATTTGCTTGTTTATGATACTCTGTTTCACCACCTTGCTGTATATTTTAAATGTAATTTTGTGCTAGTGTCTATTGGGCTAATGGTGTGTGGAGTACCATGCACTAATGACAATATTAAAATATTTGCAAATATTGACACAAAAACTTATAAAAACATACTTAATGGCTAGGCATGACCTTAAAATMCTTTTTGTATTAATTCAGCAATGCTGAATACCTATGGCACTTCTAACCCTTTGCCAGTGCAATTGAATGGGCAACACACTCAAAATCTTTAGAAAAATATGTTCCCAAACACACACTCAATGCATCGTGTTTGCACAGTTGGTGGCAAAATATACCCATTTCCTTATGAAAATAAACTGAAAAGCAGTGTTTTTATCAACACTTAAGCATTTGAAAAGTGCATTTGGTTGTTTGGGTTTTTTTTCAATGAAAAGCTATCATTTTTCTCATTTTTAAATTCCAGTTTTTTTCAGAAAACAAACATGTGAGCTCCCAATAGTTGTTAGGTGCTATGGCAATTTGAGCTTGGTTACCTGAAATGGTTTTTAGACCTGATTTCCAGAGGGTTGCTTAATGATGAAAATCAGAATTTATTCCATTCAGTTACAACATATAATAAATTGCATGCAAGACAAATTAAATGCTCCTGTACTACCACAGTAGGAGGGGTTTCTACTCTCTCTCTCTCTCTCTCTCTTTCTTGCAAGCCACAGTGGGGAGTTCACAGCAACCACAACTCGGTAAACTGCATTTCCCACACTGGAAGGTCCCCTGGCAGGGAAAGGTTCACACTGTTTTCCCCAGCACAAGAACCAGTATGTTCCCTGTACAGGAAAGGAAAATATCCCTCTATGGATGGCAGAGACTCTGCACAGCCTCTAGAGTCTCTTTCACTTGCACACCCACACTGCTGACCCAGGCTTCTGGTCAATCCTTCTGRCCACAGGAAGACTAGACAATGGAGTCTGCAAAGTGACATGAAGGGACCCAGTGCTAGAGTCACTGATGATTAATGACTGTCAAAGTAGCAAATGAAGCTGCTAACTGCTTCTCTTTCCAGACAATAATCTTAAATCCAACCAAAGCCAAGGACCAGGCAAGTGGGTGATAAATGCACGGAATATATGTAATAATATATGCAGACTAGAAACCCACAGCAATATTGTTACGCTTAATTTTTAAATTATGTGTTTACATTGCTCTTAGGCTTATTTCTGATCTTTGCTCATATTCTGACYGGTTCAATTTGTTTCCATTTCAGCTCATGAAGAGGTTCTTTAGCCTGTGGTGAAATACATTGCAAAAAGAATCAGTCTACTGAATCTGGAAAAATAAATTCCTTCCCAACAATGTGGCATATACTGATTCAAAAACCTACCCAACTCCTTAAAACCATTCTGGTTAATAAAGGGCAACAAGATGTGTTTTGAGAGGGTCAGATGACTGTCAACAATTCCAGCCATATGTTATCATTCCTTATCAATATACAAAGCTGTGGAAAAGATTAAGTCTTATGTGGAACTTTTTTTACCACTTGCAGGGTAGAAGGGATAGTCAAATGTCTTTGAAAGATTTGTTGTCAAGTTTTAGCATAGCTTAATTTCAAGATTTCCAGGGGATAAAAATATGCCAGATGGATGCCAAGTGAGAATTTTTTATAGGCACAATGCAAGACTCAGCACCACAAAATTATTTGTGGAAAAGCTTTGCATCGTTTTCTGAGACTCCCTGAGAAGTGGCTGAAAATGTATTCTGTAGTGTTGTAAGCCACACTTGATTTCCTGTGTGGTCTCCCCATACATCTCAAACCCTATTGCTCTTATCTTTCCATGGAACTGTAGGGAATGCTTCAAGTATTTCCATCTGGAATGCAAGATTTTGATAATTCAATGTGTATTTCTAAGAAAGTGTTGTACTTTCAGGTTGCAGAATAGAAGCAGGGCTTAGTGATCATTTCGCTGCTACCCAAACTGCTCTGAGAACATGTCCCTTGTGGCATCTTTTACACTGAGTCTTCAGAGAGATTTCATGGCCTGTGGGGCATAGTTCTTTGTCGTGACTTCCACAACTTTTCCATCTCGTCTCCTGTTAAAGTTTCTTAGCTATTTTCTTTGCTGTTTTTTCCTCACTCACTGAGCATTACTTCTGGTATTAAAAGTGCTTGCAGCTGCTCTTTTCATGTTTGTGTTCCTATTCTTCATTGGTCTCCTGCAATCTTCTCTGTGCTGCCTGTATGTAGGTCAGCATCACTTTAGCTCAAGCCGCTGTTAGCGAGCGATCTGGGCCTGAGTGTAAGTTCTGCTGATGAACTGGTTGTCTCTTTTGCCAAAAATTATTCTGCCTTTTATTAATTTTTCTTTTAACATTCTGTATATGCGATGTTCAGCAAAACTGTGATCTGCAGCAATAAAAGCTTCATCTGCTTGCCCTTGTTCTTGGCACCTCCTAGCAAATTTGGCCTTTTCATCTATTATATTTTGCTTGTCTGTGACATCGACTTCAAAAGTCCCCTTTTTGCCTCTTTTTTCCTTCATCTTTTTTTTTTCTTCAGCTGGAGACACAGACAAGCATCAGTGGCAGGACTAGCCAGGGCAAACACCAAGGAATTTACATGATATTCTTATACCTTTCTGAATGAACTCCTGAACTTTTCAGCTTCAGCAGTAGCTAAGTTGCCAAAATCTTCTGCTTGTTCCTATGTCTACCCAGGAAACTGAAGGAAAATCCTGCACAGAGTGGTACTACATCAGAAAGATAAAGCAATAATGAGCCAAGASGTAACGGCATGGTGATGGGTGGTTGCTTCTAATGATCTGCCTGTGTAGCAGAGTTATAATACTCACCCACAACAGTTGTGGTAGATGACAAAGAGAGTTAGACAGCTCTGTGAAATTAAGCCCTGTGTCAGCCCCTGCTGACACATTCCCTTTTCACCAATGCCTTTTGCCTTTTCTCCACCTTCTTGCCTTGTGAGAAAACTGTTAATGGCAGCTGCAAAAGACAGTCACCTAAATGTGCATATCATTGTGCAAGTTTTACATGGCTTCAACTACAGCAGTATTTTTTACTACTGTAAGCATTGCTATTTTTAGCTTCATATTAACATATTAACTACTAAACAATGTTTAATTTTTTTTTTGGGGGGGGAGGAGTGGGGGGAGAAAATGCATCCCATCTCATTAGAATCACAGGAAAAGAAAGCAAAGTGTGGCTGTCAACTTTTCAACTGTTCATAATAATCAGCTGTGTAGCATCTTTCAGTCAAGAGCCAGAGGCATTAATAAATTAAGCCTTGCAACATAGACACAAGAGTTTTTTGGTAGGAATACTTGCTACTTGTACTGCCAGTGATAGCATCGTAATTTTTATGGTGTATAGTAATATAAGCAATCACCAATATCAGAAACACAATAAATCAAAACTGACTTACATAAAAATGGTATTTCCCACAGGATATGTAATTCCAAGGCAGCAGTCTTGACTGAAGAGGATTGTTGAGATTTTTTCCACCAAAATCTTCAGGTATACAGTAATTTGCACAACCTTGTGCTTGGTATGAGTATGTACAGCCCTCCATCAACCATTCTGTCTTTCCTTCCTGTTAATTTTTCACATCGCCTATATGAAGTTGATAGCAATTTCTGCATTTCTTTCAGTGATCAGAAGCAATGATCAGTCAAAGACAGAGCACCACATTCTGTTTCACTGTCAGGAACAAGGAGACAGCCCTTGCAGCATGAACATAAAAAAACCTATGTGGTGAGTTTGTTTCTGTCTTTTCCTCTCTTTTGTGCACAAGATAGCTCTTGGGGTGATTTCCATGTATATTTAGCATAAAAAGTGTGGTGTGCTGTTTCTTCTACTATCATTAAATTCAAAGAGATAAGGGTGGAACACTGCACTCGAGAGCCTAACATTAAATAAACATGGCCTCTGGATAAATAGTTAGTACTCCAGAAAATGAGGCCACCTACTTAAGTGCTGAGTGTGGTTTACATGTCTCTTTCTATAAGCAGCCAGCTTGAACATTTTAACCCAGCACATAAATCCTCAGATAATTAAACTGGACAGTGAAGCACAGATTCACAGAACAAGGGCAACTGAAAACCCTGGGAGTGATTTCCCTGGGTCAAATATGAGATATGTCTTCAAGTAACCAGTTTATTTCCAAAAATACTGGGGGAGATCTAAAGATTTTCTGAGATTTCTGAAGTCCATCTAAGGTTTCAGTTGGAAGGATGCATGAAGACCTAAAATTTCAAGCCAGATATTTTCTAAAAATGTAGCTTTGGATGAAGCAAAGCTATTTATTTTCATCAAATTAAAAATTTATAATTTCAATTTTTATCTTACTCTGTGCATAAAACGGAATACAGTAACAATATTTTGGGCCATTTGGAAACCAGGAAATTAATTTGAAAACTACCTGTCTCTTCAGAGAATTTTCACATTATTGAATCAGGATTTTCAATGGAAAATGTCCCTCAAAAAACTGTTTGACCACAACTACATGAAATCCAACACCAAGGAGGGAACTGAAGCCCTCATGTCCAAGACCATGTGAAGACTGCTGTACTGACTGGACTGTGTACTGAGTGTATAGACACAAAACTATAGTCATGTCCAGCAACAAACCAGCAAGGACTTTAACCCTGCCATTGTGGTCAAAAGCAATTAGGAGCAGCCCAGACAGAGAAAGATGTTCTTACTTCTGCTACTTAAAACCAAGCACAAAGATAATTTGAAGAGTTAAACTGTATATTGAAACTGATAGTAGTTTATAGGTCTGAAATTAATTATTGCAAAACTTTTTCTGTAACGTATTCCAAAGTATATTTTAATTGGATTCTAATGTTTTCTTTTTTAAGGAGACAGCTGGAGTTCCATCTGGCCTCATTTCTCACAACACAATCTATTTTGTACTATAATACTTCCAATATGGTAATTACTATTGTTGGTTGTGAAAAACTGTAAAGTTTCAGTCTGGACAATTTAATCTGGCCTTGCAATAAAGCTGACTCAACTTTCAGTATGCTGTTGCTCAGCATATTAAAAACTATGCACCACTGAAAATAATAATAAGTAGCCAGAGAAAAATATGTAATTGGCTGGTACTTGAGTATATCCTTTAAAAACAGCCAATTCAAATGCAAAAAGCATTCATTAAAAGTAGAAAAAAAATTGCATTGAAATCCACTATTGGCTTTCCTATTGGTAAAATCCAAATTCACTACTTATGGTATTAATTTCCACAAGGAACAACTGCATTTAGATCACTAGAAAGACTAAGTATTGAACTAAAGGATGTTATGTACCTATTCTAGCAGTATGCTTCCAGCCTTGTGCACCAGCACCAAAGCAATGCCCTCCACCACAGTCAGGCTAATAGAGGCATTTAGGACCACTGCTTTGTCTGACATGCAGAAGCTGTCCAACCTCAAGAAATCATCAGTCCAAAGGACAGAAGGAAGTTTAATGACCTGGAAGTTATTTCACCTCTCTGTTTAATCTGCAAAGTCTTTGTGGTTGCTTCTACAGCACACTGAAGTGCCGGGAGACAAAGTCATGTCCATTAGATCTAGCTGGACAGACAAATTTGATGTAACAGGAGTTGCATCTCTTGGACTGGGGTAGATAATGCTGAYGACTAAAGTCAAAAAGGGGCTGAAGTGATCTGGGCCAGGCAGAACAAGCAGGTAGTAACAAAAACAAAACCTATTTTAAGCATCTCTTGCAACCTGGGATAGTTCCCAATGCAAAATGCATCCATGTGCCATGTGACCACAGTGAAACTGTTAAGCCCATGACACATGATCTTTTTGCTGTTTTCATAACCAAACACAGAGAACATTTTTTTTCAAAGTGCAGCTATGTGATGTATTCATGTTCTTTATCTAGAGGATGAAGGCTACAGAAAATGCTAGACTTTTCTCCATGCATCTCTCAAACCATCTCCAACATTAGGCATTTGGGGTAAATCAGAGTGTAAAGTGACAGGGAGCAGAGCTCTCACTATCAGACTTCCACTAGTGCTTCACGAGGGCAGTGATACTCAAGTAGGTTTTTTTTTTTGGAAGAGAGGGCAATGTCAATGCCTCTGTGGTGTAGTGGGAGGTAAGGATCTGTCCAGGTCCCTGTGATCCAGCTTGGCTAGTTATTTATTGCCCATTACAGTAGCAAAGGGGTCCATAGCTAAATGTTCACCTAACTTTCGTTTCACATAATATTAATAAGGGAATCTCTAGAGAGCTGAGCACTGGAGCCTAACCTGTGCACTGTGCTTTAAGAGGCCTGTAGATGTATGAGCAGTGAAGTGAGTTGTTTTCTTCCTCCCCTTGGTAGCTTCATTTGAGAGAGCAGAAATTGGACTGCCCATATCATACTAATGTCCACAAAATTACATATCCAGATATTACTTTCTCTACAACTTCAGCAACAACAACGATGGCTTTAAAGAAAAAATGCAGGCTTGGTACTTAGATTTATTAATTTTCTTGCCCAAGGTGATTCAGTTTCCAGCTAAGTTTATATGTTTTCAGGCATTGCTTTTCAAGGTTTTGTGAATGCTTTGGGAGTTTTTTATTATTATTTTTATAAAGAAGTCTGTTTCCACTTGGGGAAAAAAACAGGCATTGGGGAAGGAAGGAAGGAAGGAAGGAAGGAAGGAAGGAAGGAAGGAAGGAAGGAAGGAAGGAAGGAAGGAAGGAAGGAAGGAAGGAAGGAAGGAAGGATTTTGCTACTTCCTTCTCATTTATAGGAGTTTCACATTCATATTAATGTTTTGATTTCAGTGATTGAACACTGCTATGAAAGCACCAGTGTTTAAAACCCAGGAGACCAGTGTTTCCAATCAGAGCAACTGGAACTCTAGTCCAGAGTGCAAACATTTGTGATGGTGTGCTTGCAGAGCCGCTACAGACCCAGACAGATTCTCAATGAAAAGTAAATCAGAATCACTATATTTAATAAAATTATGGTCTTTTCTAATGCCATTTGGACTAAGTTCTTGTACTGAGGGAAGAGAATAAAGGACAGATTCAGGCTGGTGCAAAGTGCTGTAGTTGAGTGCTTTCAGCAAATAGTTGAGTTTCTGAGCAAATAATCCACTGTGAAGCACTGCCTGACTGCAGTCCTCACCTCAGGGGCTAATACACTCTAGCCTGTAATTACTGAGCTGTCTCTTCAGTTTGGAAGTATTCTGTTGAAGAGGAAAACATTTAATCCTGTTTAGTATCCTGTTGTTCAGGTCATCATGAGTGGGCACATACTGCAATCTGGCAGGCAGCATTTTGCCTTTCTGGGAAACTGTTTTTGTTTCATATGGAAGGTCCAGTAATGGATTATGTGTGGGTTTGTTTTCAGCAGGGACTGCTTTCCTATGTGAAGGGTGTTGGTGTTTCCAGAATCCAGAACATACTGTCCCCCTCTTCCCTGGGATTAATATCTGGATCATTTGAAGCAAACAGAGCTATTTTCCATCGTGTCAGATGAAGAGGCAATGGATTTCAAGAACATAATGGTTTTAAACTGACAGTAGGTTTAGATAGATATTAGAAAGAAATTCTTCACTGTGAGGGTGATGAGACACTGAAACAGAGAAGTTGTGGATGCCCCATCCCTGGAAGTGTCCAAGGCCAGGTTGGATGTGGCTCTGAGTAAYGTGTTCTAATGGAAGGCATCCCTGTCCATGGCAGGAAGATGGGAACTAGATGACCATTAATGTCTCTTCCAATCCAAGATACTCTATGATTCTATGATAACATATCTGTATTTGACTCAAAGATACCCTTCTGTATTTGACTCAATACAGCCCGCTATTCTGCCCATGACAATGACCAGTGACACAGAAAGAATGTAAGACATTAGGCTGGTACAAAGTAACATGATTCTGGTCTCACCCTCCTGAACCAAGGCTTCCTAGTAGCATAGAATGGAATTACAGTTATTTCAAATGAAGTTTTATTTCTATTTTTCAGAATAAAAATTAAATCCAGATCTTAAACCTGTGCATTGGTAGATGACTGAATTCTTTCCACTTGGTAAAATAACTGAGGGGCCAAGGGAAAACAGGAGGCCTATATCTTTTGTTGTCATCTAATTAAGCTCTGCAAACATTTTTCCACCTTTTGATTATAGTTCTGTGTCATTATTAACTAACTGCTACGGACATGGGACTTCTAAACTGCAKATTCCTTACAGTACTCAGAGATTTAGCTGCTCACACCACTTGAATTCAAATTAAGGATACACTTTTCTTCTGCTTTAGGTATCTGATCAAAATTGGGATCAGCAGCAGAAAATAATCAGGTCCCTGGACACTTACCCAGGGAGCATATAACCCATGGATGACCCAAGGGAGCATACCACCAGGATGACTATCCAGCCAGCCCCCTGGAAATCCCTGTGGGTGAACCATAGTGTCAGATGGCAGAAGATCAGCCTGCTAGCAAACCTGGGAATCGCACTGGAAGCAGCAGCAGCTTCCTGAGAGGAGCTCCTTGAATCTAACTCTGTGAATTTCTCATGGCAATCAAAACCTCAGGAAGAGGCAAGAGGGATTGCTCCTTTACCATGTAACTCATTGTTGTGGGTTAAGGTTTCTCCTTTTGTTTCCTTTCTTGGGGAATTTTTCTTTCCCATTTTGTTGCTGGGATACACTGATTGCCAGGTCATCCTTTTGATGGCTGGACAATTGGTGAGCACAATAGAACCTAGCCCCACCCGAAGAGTCTCCCTGGGTACTTCTCCTGCCTGGCAGGTTTTTTTTTTTTTTTTCTCTCTCTCTCTTTGGAGAGAGGGAAGTTCTCGTGCGAGTTTTGGGCTCAGGGAGGGTGTGTGTGTGGGGGGGATGGGCAGCTTCACTTGCTGCCCTGCTTGGCGCGGGGGAGGACGGTGGAGCTGCTGCCTGCAGAGGAGAGTGACTGCTGCTTTCTGCAGAGCCCAGCATCTCCGCTCGTTGGTTCCTGTTTGCTGCACTGTGATCTTCTGCCCCTGTGCCTTGTCAGGGACCCCTGCAATTTCAGCTGCAGTGGTTGAGTTCTGCTGCATCCCGTCTGCAGCTGCGGAATTCTGCTCGTCTCTTTGCCCATCTGGCCATTCTGAGGTTTCTTGTTATCTAGAGGAGCACCGAGATCGGCGTTTCCACTGTGAGTTTGCAGAGGAACTTTTTCTCCATCCACCTCTGCYGGTTTGTGTCCGCCATTGGCCACTGGGAGATCTGAACCAGCCAGGACCCGCGCCACAGCGCCCCCTGCAGCCACCGGGGAATCATCGCACCCGCCCTGCCCGGCCGGGAGCCAACAGCGCCCCTGCCGGCTGGGACTGTAACTGCACCAAAGGGGAGGCTGTGTCTGTGTGAGGCTGTCACTGGGTTTGGGACTGGGTTGGTTGTTACTATCGTTGTTGTTACTTGTTTCACCTTGTTATACATATTAGTAAAAACTGTTATTTTCTTTTACCCATATTCTTGCCTGAAAGCCTGTGATTTTCAAAGCTRTAATAATTCAGAGGGAAGGGGGGTCATATCCACCATTCCGAGGGGAGTCCCTGCCTTCATTGGCAAGCACCTATCTTTCAAACCAAGACACTTATCAAAGTTTATTTCTTTTGTTGCCAACTGAGCTGGCAACTCTCTCTGTTAACAGAACTGGGAGCATAACAAACTCAGAGATTCCTTATGTAAAAAGTAGCATTTTGCCTTTTGCTTTTTGTTAGAAGGGTTTGTTCCTCTCTTCTTCTACACTCATTTCAGTGCCTTCCTAATACTTTCTTTAGCCCTGTTAATTTAGAGAGCACAGTAATGACCACTCACCTGCAACCAGATATTTGGGCTCCTTTTTAGCAAGCTTTTTGTTATAAAACCTCAAAAATCTTCACCTCAAAACCTACATGTTGGCTTTACAGACTTTTTTGTTCAACTCCTTTGGAGATCCAGACGCTGTTTCTAGGGGATCTAGGAAAAGAGCTAAGAAAAGGCAGCCTATCATCAGCTCACTCAGATTCCTTGAATGGAGCCCTCACATTTCCCAGGAAACTGTTCATTTATCCACGAATCAAAAAGGTTGAAATTACTGGTTTACTCTACAGCCATGAGATATGGAATGTTAAGAAGAATGAAATATTGTCTAATCACTCCTTGCTGACAGTGAAATAGTAACAGAAACTACAGCATAAAGGAGTAACCACTGTCACACAGGTGAGATCGGTGCCCAGTCTCATAGAGAGGAGCTTCCTCACACCAGTCATTCAGGATTCTGAGGAAGCCAGCATTTTTTTCAGACCTGACCTTTAGGGAGAAGATAACCACACCRTGAGTTCCTGCCAGTTTTCACTCAGCTTCTGTCATGCCAGAGAACAGAGGTCTGTTCTCAGCCCTAACATACCACCAGCTTAACAAGTCTTATTASAGTAAGCTGTTCTCCAGCCCTTGCTCCTTTTCTCAGTTCTTCCTTCTTTGCTTCCTCTGTTTCCTTCTGCCTGCTAGTTCATTTTATTCCCCCTCACTCTTGCAGGAGATAATTTATCTCCTGCACTTTCCTAAACATTTCAAAAATGTCTTAGTGTTAAAGGCGTGATTTGCAAGAGCAAACTCTCAATCCTTTATCAAAAAAAGCAGATTAGTCAGGATTTTAAAGCTGCTCAATAAATTAACAGTTCAACACAATTTGGCATGTTTCAGGGGAAACTTGACCTTGCTGTGCTGAATTATTGCATTCACATTCAGGATATTTCTCTAAGATATGAAGAGCRTGCAGACCTTCAGGAAAAATAAAAGAGAAAGTAATGGGGTAAATGAAAGGGAAGTTGTTTTTTTTTCATAGAGCATGCCATAGTCCAGCTTTAACTAACTTGCTGCATATCTGTGACTGAATACTAYGGAGCTCTTGATCATTTCACTAAGGTGTGATCATTTTCCTAACCATCACAGCTCTATATTGCATGTAAAATTCACAGTGTACTGAGAYTGTAAACCAGAGATAGATCTCGGCTTTGAGTCCATGAGCTATAAAAGATCATGGCAAATAATCCATGTTTACTTGATGTATTGTTTTTTCTTTAAACTCTTTGTCATCTTCTCCTTCAAAAGTCAAAGAAACAAGGATCAGACAGAACTAAAACTTGGAGGCAAACAGGATTTCAATTAATTACAATACCCACGCTATATTGTCCAAGAGTAATTTAAAGATCCCAGTCAACATTTATTAGAATTGTAGAAAGCTTTTAAGCAAGACATTTACAAACTTGTTGTTGACTGCTTCTTCCTYCCAAATGCAGAGCAAAAATTCACATGCAATTATTGCCATCAGTTTCCTTGCACTTTTAGAAAAAATAAATACCAGTCTGTTTCTAATTGCCAGAGGGATGAATTAGTCATTTGCAGTTGAAAAAGGAATAAAGAAGCCTTTAAATTATTAAATAAATGAATGTCATCCTATATCTTGCTAGGTAGAATAAGAGAAGTTAACAATATCCAATAGCTCAGAGATTTGTACTTCACATTTACTATGGCAGAATAATAACAACTCCATGTTTAAGACTGCAGCTACAATACCCATGGTAAATCTGATTTTTACTTTCTTTGTGATACACAGAAATAGGAAGGAATGCTCTAGTGACTTGACATTTCTGGAGCTGTAGACATGCTATGTGACTACAGGAGTCTTATGACACTTGACCTGGAATCCTGCTTCCCATGTGGTGGCAAATCTTTTCTTGGAGAATGGAAGTAGTGTATAGGGTTCTCAGAAGTGTGGTGGACAACCTGCAAATCCCTTTGCATGATATTCAGACCTTTTTTTTTTTTTTTTGTGACATTTGTGGTATTTCCATAATGCTTTTCACAATCATATTGACCTGTAGCTGTATTTCCCTGTGCTGGGTCTCTGCAAGCAGATGAAGCTCACCTGAGTTTTTCTGTATAGACTGGCTTCAGAGATAATCCCAAACCATATCAAGAAAYGAAGCTTTTCTATTCCTAGCTACACACCTCTCACCTAAACAAGTTCAAAATTCTAAGATCAAAACAAACCATCGGTCTTTGTAGGTTAAGAAATGAGCTTTGTTTCTTGCTGCAGAGTCAACCCACTCATCATGTTGGGCTTTTCTGACTTTAGGGTTGATGGAGGATGGGAGTAGAAGCATCTAAAGGAATTGAGGAAATATCTTTTTTTTGAGAGGGTGTTGACATTTAACTGTAAAAGAGGAGAAAAGTCTCCCCTGTTCTAGAAAACACTGGCTATCCAAGAGTCACTGATAGAAATGTAACAGGGAAGGAGCATCTTTTAAACAGAACCCCTACTTCTGACTTGAATCACCTCATTTTCAACTGTGTTTCGAGCCACTAGGAAGTTGATCCTAGGGCTGTGTTTTCCCCATCCAGCTCTTTTGAAAACACATGATTTRCTTCAGTGAGAAAGCAGTCTGAGAWACCAGCCCAGCAAAGATTTTTCTWAACAACCTTCATGTTGTCTGAGATTTTTTTTCAGTGGTTACTGCTGGAAAAAATGATGCTCTGTGAAAAAAAMCACTATAACAGCTTGGGTAATATTTGAAAGCAGCTGTGAAATGCCTTTCACAAATTGTCTTAGCATACCAACAAAGATATGTGGAAGTAATTGCCAAGTTTGGATATTATCTTGTGTTCCTTTCAATATTCCTGTATTTATTTCTAATTGTCAGGGAGATTCTTCATGTTTTTTGTATTCTGCCATAAAGACAGGAAATCTCTTTCAACCCTGTTTAAGGACTCAATTACCTGACATGACATGAATAGTCATCCATGGAACATAATTAAATTTATTCTGTTTCTTATATTTTTTTTCTCCAAAGATRTTGCTATAGAAAGAAATGCAATGCCATTAGCTCTGAACAGATTACCTTGGAGGCAGGCTAGACAGCAGAATGAAGAGAGTTCTGAGGTCTTTAGGAGATTTATTTTGAAACCAATGTATCTTCTACATCTACATATTTGGATTTAATCCTACCAAGAAATTACCTGGAGTTAAATTTGTCAAAGTCTTACACCTAAAGCTCAGAGAGAATTTCTGAGTGTCATTTGTTTGATTCCAATATACTAATTTCATGCTCTACAGGTTTACAGTGAYACTTAAAAAGACCTGTATGCTTTTGAAAATGCACAGGGTGCCTGTCTGCAACTCTGGATTACTACACACCTGGGAGAATTTGTCCTTCATGCAGCAATATTCAGTAGCCATGGAAACAATGGATAGCCTCTATCAAAYTTTCCTTAACAGAAGTTTACATAAAAGATCCTACTCTCAGCAAAGGYGTGAGCTGGCGAACCAATAGACAGTCTCAGCGATATGATTGGTGGTTTGATGGGATCAGAGGTTATTGATACCCTAGAGATAAATTCTCCTTCTGGTCTTTTTTGGGTTGGGCTTCACAGATCACAGCATTTCTGCAATAAGAATTACTGAAGGTGAAAAAACCACTCAAAATAATTTTCACACTTCACCCCCAAAAAATTAAAATAATAATTTCTGATCTCTTCAAATAACTCAGATAAAAAAAATATTTTGAAGAAAGGAAAAAAAAAAAAAAAAAAAAAAAATTTGAAGAAAGGAAAAAAAAAAAAAAAGAAGGGGCAGGAAATGTCAATGGCCAACTTCAGCTTTATTCATAGACTGAAAGAATAAGAAATTTAATATTGTCTGAATTTTTTGAGTCTTATTTCCACCACATTTTGATGTGATGCCTGCACTTGATAAATAATAAATTACACTACCRCTGTTTGTGAGAGACCAGGCATCTCTGGTCGTCCAGCATCTGTCGTGCTGCATGGTCTTAACTATGGTCTGCTTGTAGGGAAAATAATACAGAAATTGAAGGCTCCTTCAAGCTGCTCTAGAGGACTGACTCATCAGCAATGTTGCTGTGACAGAGTTTGGATTCTGATGGACAACTCTGTGTCACTCTGCTGCCACTTCATGTAGGTGMCTACTGGTTGATGTAGGATTCATTGAGCAGCATCTACTCTGGCTAGTATCCTGCATCTGTTCCTGGCATCAGCAACACATCTGCTCTCAAGTRTGTGAATGCCAAGAACAGCTGGAGAAGAGCAGGCAGTGAGGAGGAGCTTCTGCACTGTGCTGTTCTCCACATTACTCCTTAACATCCCATAATCTGTAATTCTGAGAAGCAGGAGMTGAAGGAATGCTACAGAGCACACTGGTCTTTTGCTTTAACTGGAGTGAGCAGGTGGATAGGGATATAACAATGCAGAAGGAGGAGATTTCATTAACTATCATCTCTCTAGCTGTTGTTCTAGACAAGAAAGTAAGCAACAATTAGACAAGAAATTTAACTTGTGCCAGCTTATGTGATCAATGGCTAATATTCAGCATCTTGGGACTTAATTCCAGTAAATTTGAAATATGGTCTATATAGNACAACTAGGACAGATTCCTGTCCCTAATGCAAGACAGTCTCAGCAACACAGCCATGACAAGAAAATCTGCTTTTGCACAATAAATTATGCAGTGCTTTTAGCTGGCTGTGCATCTTGCAGCCAGTGTTGATGATTTGAGGGAAGCACAAACAGTATTGTTCTTTACAAGGATCTGATTCAAGGAAACCTGAAGAGAACAAGAACAAATGGAGAAGGGAAGCAGACAAGGCCTTTGACTTTGTATCTTATACCTTAGGCCTCCAGTCTAAAATGAATCAGCTGTACACATCTATGTGGGCCAGCCTTGGTAACCTTGCTACCTAAAAGCTGTTTGCTTTGGAGGTGGTATCACTGTCCACTGCCTTGTTCTGTGCCCAGTTTAGCTACATTTCATTTTGATTCACTGGTAGGCAATCAACTGGAACAATCCACGAACCTGAATTCAGAAACAAATAGTATTAATAAAAAGTAGACATCCCACTTTCTCTTTAAGTTTATTGGCACTCAGTTTCCAACAGAGGAGGAACATTAGCACTGGGCTGCATTTTATAGCCTGAATGGACTTCCCCTCTGAATATTTTTCATCCCTTCTGGAATGCATTRCAGCCATGAGTTTCACAGATAAATTAGACACCATGTAAAAAATCCATTTTTGTTTGGTTCGTCTTTTCTTTGTTTGTTTGCTGCCTGAGCAATGCTGTTGTCTACTTGCTAGATCTTGCATTACACATTAAGACTAGTAGGGAAGCGCATTGAGATCAAARTCACACTGGGAGTGAAGGACAGTACCCTGTGTCTTGCCAGTGGTTTCTTCCCATCTTATAATGACCATCTCTCTTAGACTGGGGAGATGATAAGCTGCAGGAAGTTGTAGGGATGGAAAAATATGAGGAATATAAATTTCAGTTTATGGGTTAAAATTAAGGAAGAAATAAAGTTTTATCAAAAGTGCAWGTACTGACTTACAAACCCAGTGGTACAGGGAGTTGCTGTCTCTCTTTTTTCCACTTTCTACAATCACCACATCATGTCATATTTCCACAGCCCCAATTCCTGTAATTTTTTTCACTTAGTTCAGGAAAAGAAGACAGGTGAGAGTTAAATCTATGAGAAAGCAGTAACCTTTAAACATCTGTTATTAATAGCAGGTATAGACTGACTTGTGAAATTATGAAAATATATAGAAGATACAGCTCTGGAAATAGTACTGCATTTGTGAGCAGCTCTGGGATTTTATGGCATGATTAAATCTAGTGACTAAATTTTCTAACGCAAAACCTGCTGTTAAGGAATGGCTGAGCAATGYGTATATTCTGAGGCATAGCCACCAGTTTGTCCCATGACATTCAACACAAGAGATTTACATTTTAAATGTGTGATTTGTTATTTAAAGAAAAACAGGGGCATTATCTGTTATCATTGAATTTGATGRTTTGTCACAGTTTTAAGATAAATGAGGAGAAAGTACAAATACAATACAAAAATACAYAAATAAAGCTAAATGCAAATTAAAYAGTTGAGCATTTCTTAAGGGCTGAGAGTTGTCAAATCTGCTCCCACCATTATTATAAGTATCACTTCAAGTATCCAAAGGTTTTGAACAAAAAGAAGCATGAGCAATTGATTAGAGAAAGCATCTGAAGAAATARGAGGATATTAAGCAAACAAGCCTTTGGAAAGTAAATCAGGAAAAAAATCCCAATTATTACATTTTCCCAACKAAAGAATAATTTCCCAGAGGAAAATCTGTAATCTCTCTTGTTGAAATTATTTGAAAGTGAGGTTGAATGAAGTACAGGCAGTTTTATATTAGGACAAAATTGGTCTTCCACACTGTATTTTTATTATTCTGTGCTACCGTTTCCATTATTTTGTGCTCTGCAATTACTGTCAATAGCAAGACAGAAATCAACCTTGCAAAWAAGAATCCAGTCCAAGAATAAACAATTAGCTCTTTCCCTAAAGGTTTGTCTCCTCTACAGCATATTTATTTTTAATAGTTTAGTTACAGAAGCCCAGAGGCTGCAGTTCTCCATCTTTTACAAGCTAAGAATTGTGCACTCAATTAGAAATTGAGAAGCTCCCAAGAGGACAGTGGGAACATGCTTAACCTCAATTTAAACAGACTGTTCCCAGGCAGTGTTCCCGCCTTCTGTTCATGGCGGGACACAGCAGACCACAGCTCTGGTCCCTGCCCTCCCATTCCCTAGTCCCTGACTGCAGTTGGATTAGTGAGCACCCAATCATAAACCAGCTGTGCCCAGGTGGCCAAGAAAGCCAATGGCCTCCTGGCCTGGATCAGCAATAGTGTGGCCACCAGGACCAGGGCAGTGACCGTCCCCCTGTACTCAGCACTGGAGAGGCCACACCTCAGATCCTGGATTCAGGTCTGAGCTCCTCAGAAATGCTTGAAAGGCATTGAGGGGCTGGAGAGTGTCCAGAGAAGAGCAACGGAGCTGGGGAAGGGTTTGGAGCACAAAGACGATCAGGGGGAACCTTCTCGCTCTGTACAGCCACCTGAAAGGAGGGTGCAGCCAGGTGTGTGTTGGTCTCTTCTCCCACRTAACAAATGACAGAACAAGAGGAACTGGCCTAAAATGTTTTGAGGGAGGTTTAGATTGGATAATAGAAAATATTTCTTGACTGAAAGACTTGTKGTCAAGTGCTGGGAGAGGCTGCCCAGGGAGCTGGTGTAGTCAGCACTCCCGGAGGTATTTAAAAGACATGTAGATGTGGGAGTCAGGGACGTGGTTCAGTAATGGACTGGGCAGTACTGGGTTAATGTTTGGGCTTGATGATTTTAGAGGTCCTTTCTAACCTTAATGATTCCATATTCCATGCTTATTGTGAAGTAGGACACAAAATTGTTCAGATATTCGCATTTAACTTTGGTGACCTMGCTGTGGTTTAATGGGAATAAAAGGAAACCTTTGTTACTATTACAGGAGAGACGAGCCCATTACACAGTGTTAAAAGCAGTGAAGGACTTAGAGAAGCTTTGACAGTRTTTGCTGGCAGACCTATACAGATTTGCCGGTGTACCTGCCCCACCTCCACACTGGAGAGACTTCARGTTCCCCTTTGGAGCACAGAAGTAATTTCTTTGGTCATATTTGTGCAGAAGGACAATGGGGCCATGCAAATCTTCCCCTATAGCTGTAAATGTCTCCAGTACAGGCCCAGGCAGTACACATCGCCTTTGGACACTGCTCTGGCTCATGGCTCACTGCCACAGCCTACTCAGCAGAACGATGGCTCCAGGCCACTTCATCCTCAATTTTTACCCTGCACTCTGTCCCATGACATTGCCTCCTGTGTCAAAACAAAGACCGAGCACTGAGGCACCCACTCCCAGCCATTGTGTGCTCAGGAGGTGTGCTATGCAGACAGCAAGTGGGGATACATACACCTTCCTCTGTTCCTGCTCCATTCCTGCGCTGCGGGAAAGTTCCCTCCTTACCCAGCTGCTCCAACCAGTTTGCTCCAAGAACAAGCCCAGAAGTAGTTTTGTCTCTGTTTAATCTCGCTTCTGTTTGTTACGAGGGTTTAGTGACAAACACCACAAACCCCGCTGTCACAGTCCAAGGAGCAGCGCCCGTGAGCCCTCATGGCTGTGACACACAGGCTGCCATTCCCTGTCCCGCTGATCGGGCCTGTGAAAGGTACAGGAGCGTCCCCTCCCCATGCCAGCGAGGAGGATTTGCCTTCCTGTGCTGTGGCTACACATTTACCCAACACTTTGCACACACAAACAGTCGGCCCACGAGCACAGATGGTGCATGATTCACGGGGCTCTGATCACTGACTGCTGCTGCCRTGGGATCGGGCCCACAGCACCAGGAAATTACCGCAGGCAGTTGTATTGTTCAGTAAGGATTTTGCAATGAAGGGCTCCCRCTGCCCTTCCTTGAGTGGCAGCTTGGAATGAGGAGACCAGTACGGGACAATAGGACTTCAGACATCTCCTCACTTCTGGCAATATCAAGAGGGGAAGAAAAAAACTCGAGCTGTGAAAGGCTACACACTGGATCAACAAGGCAGACTGCTGCAGTCATCCTTCAGTCCTCCTGATGCCTGTGGTCCTGCTGGCATGTGATACATCCCTCTGGATCCAGGGCCAGGCTGGTAGAAACAGCCAGGTCAGCATCTGGGACAATGGCTCTTCTGCTCCTGGAAAAGCTCAGCATAATGAATTCCCAGGAAGATGCAGCTGGATGGTTTACCTGTACCACAGCARGTTGGAATTTGTGCCTTAGTACGTAGATGCTTTTCCCTGTTGTTGTCATTAACAACTCTAGGAGAAGTTAAACACCTATAAAATACTGCAAATCCTGAATCATCCTTGCAGATGGGATGCCCAGACTATCACAGGTAAGATTTTATGAGAATGTTGTCATGGTCACCCAGGGACACGTTTTTAAAGGTGCCTGTAGGGATGTCATCCTGACACTGACTTTTGAGAACAAACTCTAGGCAGCAGAAGTGGTACAAATAAATGCTTCTCTTTGGGTGACAAATGGCCCCATGGCCTTCTAGGGACTTTACAAATAGCATTTGGCTTAGTTCTGAAGCCCCTCACCCAAAGGCTCTCAGATAGCATGTCAGGTGAAAGACAATCCTTGCCACTCCAAAGGTAAACATTATTCACCTCTGTGCAGCCTAGACAGTAAATACTTCTCCATGGGCCATGGAAGACCATTGACTTAGGAATGACCAGGCACTTCCCTTTGTACACRTTGACACAGACCTTCTGATTTTATTTTTCATGAAACCAAAATAATTGCGCACAAAAACAAAACAGCTGGGAACTGCAGTGAACGTCACTGACCTAAGAGCAACCAGCATATGGACAGGACTGGGGGACTCATTCTGCTAGATTAGTGTGCCAGCTTGGTGTTGTGAAAAAGCTTCCCTGATACTTTTTTTTTTTGTTTGTTTGTAAATAATTACAAATATTTTGCCCAGATGGTGTTTACATGGCTGCCTAAAGCACTTAGTATTAACATCGTTTCAAATTTAAAAACAATTGTGACAAATACTAGCGATTTCAAGATAGCTATCTCCAGGTACTAAATCAGAGCCTAATTCTATGAAACATTATTACAAATAGATTTGTATGGGACTTTTAAAAATTAAATTCTAAGTAGACAGCAGTTTAAAATATAACCCTTTTTTTAGTTATACTTGCATAAAATGGAAATCATTAACTACTAAAATCAGTGGTTCTTATTCTATGGACACTGGTGGGATTAGAGTTGTGCCTGCATTGTTACATAAATAGTTAAACTGTACTATTTTGTCTTTAATTAAAATTTCTAAAATAATCTGGAATTCAAAACTTATTACTTTCAAGCTGTGAGCAAAAGGAAGAATATTTACAGAGAAAATTTTCTTAAATGTTGATTTATAGACAGTAGGAATACTGATTTAATTTTAAAATAAGTTTTTTAGACGTGGTTTTCCATTAAGAAAACACAAACAYTTTCTCATCTCATTTGACTGTCTAAACATGTCCTTAAAATAATGAATACACAGTTATGCCTACACACACAAAATAAACAGTGCATGCAGAATAGCTATGTGATGTGAACCTTGCTGTTTATTAAAGAAAGCACTTGCTTATCTTAGTAAAAAAACYTAAGAAAACAAAAAGTTCTTTCACTCTATAAAAAGTCCATGTAATAAAAATCATTGAAGTGCAAGACAACAGATTTATTCCAATATAGTTTCAAGTTTTGAAGCAGCCAGTAAAAACATAAGATGTAGATTGATGATGTTTAAAAAGGTRTCTTCACAGTACCTATTAGCAGTCAAAGCACAGACCACTTATGGCAAAGCAACTGCTGATTATAGGAGCAGAACTGAGCTTTGTGTTTGTTACAGGCAGAAAATCAAGTTTTTTTTTTTATCAAGCTTCTGTTGACAGTGTCATGGCATAGATTAGAGATGACTGGGTTGGAAGGGACTTCAGGAGGTAATACAGGTCTGTCTCCAGTTCCAAGCCAAATGCGGGTTAAGTATGAAATAAAACAGGTGTGGATTTTCCAGAATTTAACTCAAAGAAAGAAGCAACAGTAGCTGTGAAGGAGAACAGCCCAGTCAAAGCCAAGTTTCTGCATTGTTCTGACATGAATCAAGCTCTTSTAAATTGTCAAGGAGGAAATATACTTTATTTTAAAGACCAGCAGCCAGCTCACTGACCTGATTCATGCTTTGGCCAGACAGAAGAAGCTTAGAGACACCCCACACAAATTGCCCCCTCACAGAGGTGCATTGCTGTCCTTGACTGGCATCTGGATGCTGTTCATACAGCAGCTGTGCTGAGGCCATGTTGTTTGCAGCCAAACCATCAACCATTTCATCCCCAATAATTAACAGTGATGACATAGGGACAAATGTCCGCTACAGGAAAATAACAGAAGCATACTGCAGGTCGCACTGCAACACCCACCATTTAGGTTTCCATTTTGAGGATTTCATATTTTGGTTGTTTCCTGCTTCCACTGAAGTCTTCTGAAAACCAGAAAAAAAACAATTCTTATCTAACCTTATCTTGTATGGTGTGCTATATGTAATGTGAGTGTTTTCTGTGCTCAAATTGAAAAAACACCCAGAGGCTGAAATMAGCTGCACTCTTTCTGGGACAGGCACTACCACTCTCCATTCCAGGAACTTCGCAACAAYTTCCCTGTCCAGAAAGGGGAAAGCATTTTCTTTAAGCCACTATACCATTTCCCTGTCATACCTGGCCCTACTGCATGCTAAGAATGATGATTCAACAATGACCTTCACTTGCACCCAGCTACTATGCAAAATTAATTGGACTATTTAAATTCAACTAGCTATGGTTATCCAGAGCTCAGTAAAGTTCAAGAAATAGATAAAACCTCAGMAAAATATGCAATTATAATCTGGAATTAAACAGTCAACTCTAGACACAGAAATAAGAAAGGAGCAATTGAGACATTTATTCACTTTAAAGAAATATGCTGAAGACAGCAGCTGTTCATCTAAAGACAGTAAGACCAGAATATCTTTTAATTCCTAAAGAGATTAAATAAAGAACCTGAGTGTCAGAATATTAAATGAGCAATTTGCATGAAAACACCCATGAAGTCACTGGTGCTGCTAGGTCAGTCTGGTGGGGAGCTCAGCATTTGAAAAGGTCCTTAAATGCTGTTTGAGGATTGACAAGGCTTTCTGACCCAAGAGGTCCTATGCATCTCTCCCTCATGAGGCTTGGTTATGCTMTCTATCATGTTTGTTCTCCTCCTACTCTATATCTTTTCCTTAAGAGACACTGTGCACTTCAAGATGGAGCCACTGAGTGCCAGAAGGCTTCTCCAGGAAGATGCAGAATCTGTTAGAAGCCTCTACTAATTGCTACTCCCTGACACCCTTTTCAGATCTGTAAAAGAAGCAAACTGATCCCAAGATAATACTGAGCATTTCACAGTYTCATGCAGTAATGAAGGAACAACAGAGAACAGCTGCTGTTTTAAAATAGAAATTCATAGTTTTGTAGGGTCAGTGGTATTTTATGGGACTTTTCATGCYTGGAACAATTTAATGACAGCTACAGATTGCCATATTTATTCCTTACCATTTCCACATGTATTATCAATTGCCTCATCTTCTCAGGCCAGCAGGGTTTGCCATGTACATGAAAAGAGATGTGCAGGGGCAGCCAGGACACTTGATATGTATTTAGAGGCTGAAAGTGGTTCTATTTTAACTATATTATGGAGTTWCCCAGATTGATAGAGTAAAGGTATCTAACACACAACCACGATCTGCAGCCRTCATCCTGACAATTTATATTAATAAGCAAAAATGAAGACTTTAAAAGCAAAGGGAGAATGAACACACGGAGCAATTGCTTTTTGAATACTTGGGCCTGATTCTTGCTGAATTAACTTCACACTCCACAAGATTTGCTACTGCCAGATGTACAAAGTGACCTCAGTGATGGCAAAGAGATTTTAATTTCTGTTCAAGTACTGTAATTTCTTAAGCTCACTTTGCAGACAAGTGCTTAGTGCTTTGAGGCAAACAARATGCACCTTTGCAAAAACATGTCTAATCGAGTTGGAGGTAAGAAGCGCAGTCTGGGAGGTTTTCTCCATCCCTSTCTTGCCTCTCTGGGAAGAACCTGCCTTAATCCCTGCAATGGCTTGGCATTGATACCCTGGTGCAATGTTTTTGTGAGATAAGGATACCAAAGTCAATTTTAGGAAACAGAAAACCAAAAATACAGAATGCTGTGAATCCAGTGACATATTTCAGCTCTGATTCTCAGTGAAGCCTCTGGAAGTCACTATATACAAGCAGCTGTGATATACTGAGCATAGAGGTTTTGCATTTAACAGGCCCTCTAACAGCAAAGCACAGATGAAATTTTTGGTGAGTCAAAATCTTGGGACTTCAGGCAAGGAGCAAATGCTTAGCATTAATCATGCATATTATTCATCTTTATCGCTTGAATCAGCTAAAGGTGTGCTTGAAGCAGTCCTAAAATTAGTGGAGAAGGGAGGTAAAGAGAAGAAAATGTCTGTATTGATATTATTCTCCTGGTCACATAAATAAATACATAAAATAAAATGCTTGYGATCTTCTTGCTGTTTCTTGTCATTCAGTCTGTACCTAAAATGCAGTTGCATCGAGGGTGGACTACCCTGGCATATTTTCCCATCAATAGCACGTGATAGTTGCTAGCAGGGAAATTAAAAAAAAAATTAAAAAAAAAGGAAAAAGCTAAATGGAAAATGCAAAATGTTTGAGAGCAGGCTTAGGGGAAGGGCTGACTTTCCCAGACTGCTGAAATCCAGCCATTCTAGAGCTGCTKACTGCAAATTCCCCAATTAACCACCGTCCCTTGTGTTGTTACAGACTCCCCTACTGAGATCARCAACTGCTATGTATTTATCTTTGCTGAGTTAACTTGTACATTAAAAAAGGAACAGATCAACTAAAGTTAACAAATTAAGTCAGGATTTGTCCTAATTTAGCAGACAAAAAGTGTATCAACACAACATCACAAAAAAGGATACCTACTTTCCATGGAGATTTGGCATTTGGGATGGTTTATTTGTTACAGCYTAGTGTAGGTCAGCTGCACAAACAACACAGCATTTTGTGTTACATCATCCCTCAAGAGCAAGTGCAGCCTAAGGGCTGCCATAAACTACCAGGCATGACCAGCTATTCATTGTCTTGGATCAATCATTTCAGTGCAGAATGTAGGATGTTCTGCTGGCATGAGAACACTACCATTTCCTTCACTACAATTAAGGGTGACTTGGCTGTCCTCTGGGAAAACCCTGCTTCAGTGTCCATGGCAATTTAAAATCACATCAAACTACCATGGTCATTGTCAGCCTAGCAGAGTGTTTCATAGGTCATTTTCCCAAAGTAAAACAGCTTGAAATCGAAAAAAAGAAGGTTGCCAAAATGAATTGTGTGTACTGGGATGTAGCCATGATGTCAAGAGTTACTAACAGGACGCCACTGGTGGAAATAAGGCTTTYCCATGACTCTGCTCTGGGACTATACCAGACATTATCAGTAGGCCAYCCACTGCTGAAAGTGGGATTAATTCTCACTATTGAAAATGCCTAAAGGAATCCTTCTTTAGTTGATTTCCTCTCTCTGGAAGTAAAGCCCACTGCCTTTTATTCCATTTATAGAGAGAACATAAAAGACAACACTCTGTCTTCTTCTCTGCAGCTGTATTTTCCTTGGGGAAAGGCTCATGACTTCTCGGGTCAGAGGTTCAGAAAGGTTCAGAAACTTCTTCGTTTTGTGAATCTCCTTGGCCATACTGTCTTCTTTTAAGAGGGTAACACTTTACACAATCCAAAACAACAGGGCTAGTAACATTTGCATTTACACCAGGTTTTTGGAACTATTCTTGCCATTTCTTTGTTGGTCTTAGACATATTTATTCCCACATTAACAGGCTGGCTTGAGCACTAGGCCTTCTATCTCATAAATGGACATAAGATCTGCAGGACAGAACCATGAGAAAGGACAGCTCATTGCTGACATGCTCATTTTTTTCCAACAGCAATTTAATCAGTTGCAGATATATCAAACCAGCAATAAACCTTGACATTTCCCCATGCGAGTGGCACCCTCACAGAATATTTAACCATACACAGTTAGAATTATAACATCATCAATATGTTTTACTCAGTATTATAACCAGAATAAGGATAATCTCTGTGACAGAACATGTATAACCTAGATGGCATATAGTAGACAGGATTCACTAAGAAAGGTCAAAMAAGTCAATATGTTTTTCACTTCACATCATTATCAAAATCACCTCWCACTCCTATTTTCCTTCTCTCAGATATTGCCATGAGCAAAGGATGCTGCCCTAAGCCCAGGTGATACCTAGGTGTCTAGGTAACTGTCAATAAATCAACCTAGTTTTGGCTTTCTAATACTGAAATACTAGGAGTGGTATTTGAGGAGCAAACCTGCACCAATATGGATCATTTCCTGGAATGGGAACTGGAGGATAAGTTCAAGGAAACCAAAATGACCTGTTGGCTGAGAGTCTGGCTCTCAGTGTATGGTGAACAGAAGTGTCTTTGACCATTTCCCAGGATGGACTTCTCATCAAACCAACACAATCATTTTTATCTCTAAGAGTAAAGTGTATTAAACAGAAATATCCACCTTTTTTTGCCAAGATCTGATAAATTCCTGTAGTCTGCTGGGGTTATTTTCCATCCATTGTTTCCATAAGAAATTAAAGAATCATCTGCTTTGCCACACTGGCAGTGGCTCTCCAGCTGGACTTCAAGMTTGTTTATGCTATGTACATTTAAAACAAACTTGGCAGATGGAACAGTGGGTTCTTCCAACACACACCTGCCTCAAGTCTTCTGAGCTGTGACATATGGCTTATAATTGACTGCCTCAGAAAATGATCCCATGCAAAAACAACTTGGCCTTGAGTAGTCCCAAATATTTTACCAGTATTTCAAAAAACTTGTAGAGGAAAATGGCATCTTTCCTATTTAAAAAAACAAACAGGCCAGAAAGACTTTCATCAGATGCTTTTAAATTTGCCATTCACAGTCAGACTCTGCTTTGTTTGGGCAGAGGCAGCTTTTCCACATCAGGTGGCCATGAATGTTAGCTAGAATTAAGAAAGATGGTGCAGGAACTTTGGCCTTGATTCATCACTTTGTGATCCATTTAATATCAGACAAATTTCATCAGAGTTCTACAAWAACCTGCCAGGAGTTAGTGATGGGTAATATTAATACTGCAAAGTGAAAACTGAGACTTGTAAAATTAATCAGTAATTCATTCACGTGTTGACAGAGCARGAGGGAACCATAAAATTTTTAATAATAAGCCTAAATTTTGAAGATGCCCTATTGCTATAATGTTAATGCAACCACAGATTTTCCAGATACCCTTTGCTTATTACAATTCCACAGCTGATGATCAGGAGAGAATCTGGTATGGCTAAGGTTACAGTATGAATAAGGTTATGGCTGTGCTAGATATTCCTTCTGATGCATGTGCCCTGCAATGGGCATACTCCCAAGGAACTGAATCAGGCCGCAAAGGCAACCCAGTGTAACCCCTGCCGAGAAACAGAGACAATGTCCTGGCATGGCATGGCATGGCTGAGGCACCATTTGCAGCATTCTCAGCATGAGATGTATGGGACATCACCCTGTAGCTCCACAGACCTATGCTGTACATCTGCTCTACACAGTTTATTGCAAAACAATTCTTTTCTAACAGCTCAGTGCTAGGATTTGGTGTGTGACCTTGGGATGTTCTTCTGTAAAGTAATCTTTTTTAACAGAAATCAGTTCATCTGCAACAGCTTCATAACAAGTCTCATTCTTTTTTTTTCAGATGATCTTGTGTTATAGATGCATTTGTATGTACTATATGGACTGTGGCAATGCACAGATATCCTGAAGGGTATGTAAATTGAGGGCTTTGCTTAATAAACAAAAACTTCAGACATAGCAGAGAACTGGTATGAAAAGGTCTAGTCCTTTTSTGTTGGAACTATTTCAAGTCAGCATACCCAGCACCAGCTGACATAATGATGGGGAATGACCCTTTTTTATTCACTGCATCAATTTACTGTTGCTTTGTTATTTTCCCCTTAGTTGTTTGTCTTTTCTAGTCCTGTAGTTCACTCATGTGAAAGTAGTGAGGCAGCAATTCCAAAAGAGAAATGGAAAGCTGTAATCAAAATGAGTGGGATATAATTTATCTATCACATAGATTGTTATCAGTGGTTTTGTGCAAAGAATCCATAAAAAAGAGCTTGCACTGATATACATGGGTTTCTCAACTCCAAGRCAGTAATGATTATWGTGTTTTGACCTCAATTTGGATTTYCATTTTCCTCTTGAGAAAAAAAGCCCTCTTCATTTTGTTTCCAACATGCTCCCTGCTTTGCTCATGAAGARCAAGACTGAAAATGTAAATCTGTTCAGTTTGCTAGCTGTTAAAGGTTTGATGTTTGAAAAAATTTTCTGAGGAAAGTTCTTCCTCTCCAAGTATTTTAGATGAATGTCACTTGCAATGCTAGAAAGCTTTAAAAGCCATATAAAAGATTGGCTCCTAGTGCTGCCAAATGAGGCTTTTTTAGCTTTCTGAAGGACCACATGTGTTTGACCTTCCTGAAACTAATTAGTACCTCTAATGCCACCTTTAATGCCACCTTTAATGCCACCTTTTTGGATAAAAGATAACTCAGCATACATCCCTCACTTGTACCCAGTGATGGCACCACAGACACATGAGCAGTGTGTGGACAGTCTTTGGGCAGCATGTGGATATATGGTCCAACTGATGGTGGCACAACCATACATACACATGTGCCCAGAATACACTGTCCTTCTATGAAGAAAATAGTTAAGAAATGTAATTTAATGAGAAGTCAATCCAGGCAGTGCTGACYAGATGCAGGGCATAGCCAGACAAGTGTGCTGGACAGCCATTGTTCACATACAAGTGGCTCCTTTTGTCCACTTTGCCTTTACYTTTGCACCTTCATTGCTCCTCAGACCACCCTGACCTTTCCCATTCCCTGCCTCCCTGAACAGCCCATAAAAAGTCTTGTACCGTCTCCAAATGTACTTCCTCAGCATCACACAATATCTCATACCCACCCCACAGGCAGTGAGCCTGTCAGTCTGAAAAGTGCTTTGTAGAGCCTCTTCCTTTGGCTGTTCTCAGCCCCTGGGGCTGAGAGTTCCCTGTGACAGCCTGGGAGGGCTCGTATCTCTCAGTGGGCTCCTGAGATGCCGTCCTCTGTCATTGTGCCCAAGGACATGCTAACACAGTGCACACCTATAGATTTACCTGCAGGCTGCCGCTGTTACTCAGCTCATGTGCAGTACAGGAAGGGCAGTCAAGATCTTCCTTGTATCAGGAGAACTGGATAAAATCTGTAGTGAAAGAAGTCAGCATTCTCTGATTCTGCTCCCCCTTTAGAAGCTTACCTCAACCAAATTTGAAGAGTTTTCTGTTCATTCTAAGATAGCAAATAAATATAAGCAACGGTAAGAACACTTTCACTTTGCTTCACTCACCTTAAGATGCGCTTATCTTCTTTTCTGAAATAAACTTTTAATTAGCAAACTGACCTTGTCTAGGTCACTTCATCTCTCTGTGTTTCTCTTCTACCTTTTGTTCAATTAAAACAATAAAACAATGCACCCACATGGGTATTGTGAAACTTAATTAACTGATGTATGTGGGACACTCTGAGATTCTGCAAAGGAGAACACTGTAAGCATAGATAATCAATGTTAGGATGAGTTTGCATAATAACCTGACCCAGCATCTGTAAATGAACAATTTTTTAAAAATCACTTCGACCAAATTTTCTGATGCACTGAAATAAGTTCTGCAGCAGGGCCTTCGGTGTTCAGTGGCCAGAAGTATAAAGGAGGAGAATAGCTTGCAGGTTAACTGCTCAATTAAATTAAAAAACATGGACTTGGTGATCTTAAGGCTATTTTCCATTCTGAAGGAATAGAAGTTCAGTAAGTGCATACATAAGAAAGAAATTAAATACATTATGTATACCACGCAAAGAAAGAATGGAATGCTACATAGTAACATCAGAAAAAAGATTGTGTGAAATTTCCATACATGTAAAACAAGTTCATTTTTCAATTTATCTATTGAATATTATTTTATATGGTATTTTAAATTACTTTACCAAAAGCATCTATCTGTGTAGTAACTTCCCTAAATATGACCAAAAMAAATTATAACCAAGGAATGAAGTTCTGCTTTTCAGTGCAAGACATAGCAGATGCCAGGATTCTAGTGATGCCATGGTCCTTAGAAGCCAGGCGATRCACAGTTAATTTTTAGACAGTTACCAGGCAACAGTTGGGACTAACAGAAGGCCATGAGCAACTCCTTAATTTTCTTTCCTGTATCTGAGCTGCTGGATTTATATTTCACCTATTTTTCCATCASAGGTCTTAGCCATTGAAAAAGGATCATACAGTACATTGGTTAGATTAGATAAGTGATTTTCTTTAGTACAACTAAGTACTCAATAAATCTGTTCCTTTGTAAGTATAATATAAAAATTGCTCTTTCCATTTTCATGTGCTTAGAGCTAAGAAATTCTACCTGCAAGAAAGAAGCTGAAGAAAAACCTCACAGCTATTCTGTGATATTGCAAAAAATATAAGCCTCTGATTTTGCTTTTTGTTTAGATTTTCTTTTACTTGTCATTTCTGTTTTGACATGTTTCCCAAACTACTGTTATCAACCATTCTAATAGTTATCATTAAAATATGAATGATGATTTAACACACAATGAAACATTCAGCTAAACTGCATTTTTTTTATTTCTTCCCCTTGCTTTCACCAACAAACTGAGCTTGATATGCTTACAAAAGAGAAAAAAAGGCATATTTGCCTGGAATAAGAGASATCTCAGCTTGAGGATCAAGATGTACTTTCCTCTATTATTGTTCTATAGTAGTAGTAGTTTGTCAAGCTGTCTTTTACATGCCGATAATCACTCTCTTCGTACTCCAAGTCATCCACAGTCTGAGCTCAACATACAGAAAAAAAATAGGAACAAATGGAGGTTGCCTTCTATTTTAGCATTTCATTATTTTAAAAAAAGAAAAAGGAATTTCATGCAATCTAATCACTCTTGTACTTTTGGAATATAATCATCATCACAATATCTTTCTCACAGCATAGTCAACAACTGCAGCTCCTCACCTGATGGGGTTTCTATATCCAGCAGTGTGATCTCATCTCTAAGATGAACTGCATTAAACCATTGCCACAAAAAAAATGTGAGTCCCRTGTTTCAGATGTAAGACATGAAAATCCATACTCAATTCTCTAGAGGAAAAATGGAACATAGGAACAAGGAAGGACTCTAATTTTCCCACTTCACATATTGCTTATTACCACTCTACTATGTGYCATTGCAGACACTCAGGAACGTGAATTTATTTCTACCACTATTTATGACTGTTMCTGCACCAGTTTCTACATATAATCTATCCTGTTCAATTGCAAACACAGAGTGTTCAGCACTCCAGGAACACAAAAAATCAGKTTCTAAACTTGAGGGGTCGAGTCATTGCAAAGAGGTTTGAGAGCTTGCACCTACCTGCCAGAGGTTCTTTTGAATATTTCTGGCATTAGTGTCACTGTAAAGTATAACCTGCCATACAATGCGTGGGTTKCTTGAAAAGCTTAAGTGATACAATATGCAGGATGCTTTGCCAGGCATGTTATTCAAAGCTAAGCTGAGATGATGCCTCTTACTCCAGTTTTCTGTAGCATCTGGCATTTTACAAACATTTATCGACTRTGCTCAACATTTCCCTTATGTAGGGATGTGTTAGTAACCCTGCAATGTGTGGGACAAAACTGAAATAACTAGGCAGTGGCTGAGGACAATATTTTACTGYTTGGAAGTAATATTCCATGAAGCTGTCTGTCAGTCCTTGAAGATCYAGTTCTGGCTTCGTAAATGGTTTGAGTTGACCTAAATCTGGGCTGTAATTTAAAGGGATAGCTCTACCTTCTGCTCTCTGGCCCCAGCCATATTTTCTCATTGTGCCAACACAAGATGTTGTGTGGATGCACGAAGGGAATTTACTTAACTGGAAACACAGAAAAGAAACAACTGGGCTGGAAACATGGAAAAGAAACAACTGGGCAGATGGTTTAGTCACATCAAATGGGCTATGGAACTGAACCCTCAGGTTCAATGACCCCACATTCTGCTTTGGAAGAACTGCACTTGAGGTGCAAGGGGGAGAAATAAATGATTCTTAGCTGGGGTGTGCCTGTTCAACACAGTGTTGTGGGTTAAGGTTTCTCCTTTTGTTTCCTTTCTTGGGGAATTTTTCTTTGCCATTTTGTTGCTGGGATACAAAAGGATGCCAGGTCATCCTTTTGATGGCTGGGCGATTAGTAAAGACAATAAGACCTACACCCCACCCAAAAGATCTTTCTGAGCACTCCTGCTGCCTGGCAGGTTTTTGGCTGGTTTTTTTTTCCTCTCTTTGAAGAGAGGGAAGCTCTCACCGGAGTTTTGGGCTCAGGAAGGGT
>NW_026623325.1:293789-298309 GCF_030028575.1 Malurus melanocephalus | reverse complement strand
GTGTCCGCCATTGGCCACTGGGAGATCTGAACCAGCCGGGACCCGCGCCACAGCGCCCCCTGCAGCCACCGGGGAATCATCGCACCCGCCCTGCCTGGCCGGGAGCCAACAGCGCCCCTGCCGACCGGGACTGTAACTGCACCAAAGGGGAGGGTGTGTCTGTGTGAGGCTGTCACTGGGTTTGGGACTGGGTTGGTTGTTGCTATTGTTGTTACTTGTTCTACCTTGTTATACATATTAGTAAAAACTGTTATTTTCTTTTACCCATATTCTTGCCTGAAAGCCTGTGATTTTCAAAGCTGTAATAATTCGGAGGGAAGTGGGGGGTCACATCCACCACTCCAAGGGGGGTCCCTGCCTTCATTGGCAAATACCTGTCTTTCAAACCAAGACACACAAGTTGGTTGAACAAAAGCCTTACTGTGCACGGAGGGCTTGGCCTGTCCCTGACAGGGTGGCGCAGAGGTCACGCACAGTCCATACTGCAGTGTGCCTTTGGGCACTGTCAGCAGGAGCACAGGCTCGAGGTCGGCTAGCAGCACCACTAAGGGAGGCACTGGTTACACGTTGAAGTGGAGGAAATGCTTGTGAGTAAGTAGCCCTCCACCTTGGATGGAATGGTAAAAACTCCTTTTGCCTGCTCTGCTCTCCCTTCTGCTCTGTAAGTGGGATTGTGCAATTCCCTCACTTCTCCTGCTTCAGTCCATCAGCTCTCTGTCACCCCTTCTCAAATATTCCCATGCTTCTGATCACTCACCACCTTCCTTTCTCTTGTACAAGTAATACAGGTTTTCTCCTTTGCCACAAATGTCCTCCAGCTTTCCACCTCTTCAACCCTTCTTATCCAGGCCCCACAAGCTCCTGTGCCTGGGGATACCCAGCATTCTCCAGCTCCAGGACACATTGCTAAACAGCCAGACTCAGGGCAAATCCAGAGCACACTCCAAATCCTTCTAGCTATGTTGACTTGAATGTGCTCAAAATGTTCGCCAACATTTTGACTCAAATTCTAGATGGTCACCCAAGTATGGAAGAGGTCCTTCAGCCCATCCCCATAAGTCACAAAGAAAACTGACAGCTCAAAGAAAACTTGGTGAAAAAAATTGCTTTGTCCTATTAAAGCAGATTTCMATTAATTGGAAACAATACACTGTAGGGTTTTTTAAATAGTTTAACCAAAATGTTCCCCTTTGGCTATGTTTATCATTGAAACACAGCCATTTTATGAAACAAAAAGACAGCACTYGGTCTGGTTTGCAGCCAATATGCTGAAGGCTTCAGAAGCAGTTTTATCATCATTTAAATCAAATGACAATGCTGAACATCTTAAGAAAACAAAGGGAAACCATGTTGGATACTTTCAGTAGATGAGTCCTCTGACCAGTTCATGAAATTTTTTGTGCCCAAGTCTGTCTGAACTAGTTGGTCATTTCCTTTTGTCTTATATTACTAAGCAAGGACAACAACTTGAGGGGGAAAAAACCATTGTCATTCATGTTCAAAAATTTTTCTCTTACTTTATAGAATGCCAATGAATATATTTAATTTCTATAAGTCTTTTACACTCTATTGTGATAAGCATCTATYACTTTTTGGAAATGGTCATCTCTCTCTTCACTGTGCAGAGATCCAAAGCATCCTTCTTAGGACAGAGCCCAGATTCACTTCTACTAAATTATAACATTTACCTGAGTTGCCTCCCATCTGAGCCTGAATTGTCCTTCTGATGGCTATCACCTTCCATTAACTACAAAGAAAACATAGGTCAAAAACAATCAAAACAGACATCTCACTGAAGCACTTCCTTAGGAAGGAGGCACCAGTGTCTGTGAGTACTCTCTTTAGACATCATGCTCTTGTTTTTGTGTGCTTGTGTCAGGAAGACCAGGTCTTGSAACTAGATGATTAAAAGGAAAAGTTTGGGTTGGGGAAGTATAAGAACCTGAAAGGTCTGGGAGATTCTTTTCCAGTGGAAAAAAAATCAATTTTAAAATGTACATGATGTTTATTCATGTGCAAAAACCTTGGCAGACATTTAGCATGACCTACACACTGRTACAGGATCTTATTCTTTTATTCCCAGTTGTAGCACTGATTATTTKTGTGACCTTGGACAGGTGACTTCCCAATTCCATGKCCTATGCCCCTGTTCTTTTAACTCTTCTGCTTTGATTATGAGCTTTCTGCTACAGGGATGCAGTRTCATGCAATAATCAAATCTGACASGACAAATCTGCATCATGAGAACCAYGGTTCTTCAGAAGAATTGCCCTTTTCCMAGGCACCTCTCTTAGAGGTTGCAGACAKAGAGGKTTGATTGGGAATGTACTCAGCAGTAACCAAATGAGTTATTGGGAACTCARGACTGAAAGCTCTCTGTGGCCTGAGGGCAACTTGGAGGCAAGGCAAGCTTCAGGTTGCACTGTACAGGATTAAGGACATTACTGCACAGCATTTCATACAGCCCCAATGGAACCTATGCTATATGATTGGGAAGTGATGAAAACCCACTGATTTGCAGAGAAAAAGTCAAGAAATGAGAACGTGTGAAGAGTGGCTGTACTGTGTTCAATGTTTTTATAGCCTACCATGGAACATATTAAGAAGCCACCCCTGTATGTATCGTGTACAGATTGAGGCATCACACCTGATCAGAGAAATTCCATTTGCCTTAAGTCATTACATCTCTAGCATTACCCATTAAAGCAACACAAACCTGATTTTCAGTCCCCTAAAATCTGAAGAGTCTTAGTGTAAATGCTTTGAAGTCCTCAGGCTTCCTCCTAAATGTCAGTCCCCATCCCTTATAATCTACAAGAGTGAGATGTTGCCACAAGTTTTCCTTCCCCTTCCCTTCAAAGCTATGCAAAATCTATCACTTTTCTGGTGGTCCAGATTTTAGATATACAGCAACTGAAAAGAAAAATAATTTTAAAACACTTCCAAGCTATCAGGAGCTGCACTGATTCCAGACTACAATAGAAAAGTCTTACAAYGGTGTTGACAAACTCTGACAAGAGCCTGTAACACTTTACCCTGAAATTGGTTTCAGCTCCCCAGAGAAAATTCTGTTAAAGCAGAGTGCCWTTTACAAAGTTGCATTGTCCTTGAAAAAGACACATAAAATGCACCTCAAACTTTTACAAAGCATTACCATTTACTCACATTGATGACTGAATAATTTATACATAATATAAAAATGACCAAATGTGATGATACTGACCAGTGAATAATGAACTGTTCCAATAAAACACAGTTCCTTCATTCTGGTACAGCAGAAGACAGGGGACAGCTTTATTGAGTTCATTCTACTTCTTCCAGATCTGTTTTCTCTTATTACATGGTTATAAYACTCTATCATATATGGAAAACTCACTCATACAGAAAATCTCTATGGGCACTAACCCTCATTATAGTTATCCTTTTAAAACAATTTTTTAAATGCTCTAAACAAGTTAATTTATTTATTGCTCAGATTTTAAATTTGGCCATTAGCATCAYAATTTTACAGCTTGTCTACATGAATAAGTTAATTTTATGATCATCCCGAACAGTAGCTGCATTAACATTGTACTGAAATGCAGCAAYTCAAGTTCTTGCCTTTTAGATTAATTTTCCTGTAAAAATGATCTAAAAATCTCCTTGAATATGTGTTTCCTCCATTAACTGCCCATAGTTCAAAAGAGAAGATAATACAAAGTATTTAAATTTTGAACTGTCCGGTTAATTTAATGGAAAAGYGTGCTATTTATTATTAACATTCTATGTGCCTGCCTTCTCTAATAAGCAATCCAAAGCACTGCATGGGCAGTTAGGAAGAAGAAGCCTCGGTTCACTGGATCCTTTGAAATGAGCAGATTACTCTGACATGCTCAAATTTTACATGATGCACTTAAAAGAAGTAAGTAAGAAGCTTGTTTGTAAGAAGTTTGGTGCAGTGCTCAGTGAAACAGAAAAATTGTTATCAAAATTAGAGTAAAATAATAGTATTTATAAKAAACCATTATTATTGCATCAGCTTTAATTACAAGGTCTTTGCTAGAAGAAGCTTGCTGGCCATTTGCTCATCCWACCTCCATTTCTCCCCATCCCTGTCTCCACTGTGACTACTTTCATCTCTCTCCCTCTTCCTCCAGGGACACTATTTTATGGTGACACAGCTGCCACATGGCTAAAACTTGCCCAAGGACTCCAGCATGCAATGCATATGCAACTCAAGGAATGAAATTAAAAAAACAAGATGTTCTCTGAAACTGTAATGATATAATTTTTCTTATCATTGCTTCAATCACTAATTACTATAAATGACCAAATGAAGTATCAAGGAACAAAGGAAGCAGGATCAGGGTAAAAAAGAGAGGGCCTTGATAGATTGGGTCCCATCTTTTCAAACCCACATAACCACAGAGTAATTATCCAGGYCAAAAGCATGTACCAAATGCCTCTCCATGGCACAGATCCCAGAGCACTCTCTATCACATTAAGTCAGCCTTAAGCTGCAGTTACACAGAAGAGCAAGT
>NW_026623325.1:275891-293699 GCF_030028575.1 Malurus melanocephalus | reverse complement strand
GAAGATTTACTAGTGGCTAAATAAAACTGTTAGTCAGGCTTTAATAGCTGTGCTGAATAGGACAAGGACAACTCTGACAATGTGATGGTCTCACCTAGAAAAAAATTCCTCTCTGACCCCAATCTGATAAACAGTTTATTCATGAGTGCAGGATACAGTATGCCTAAAGAATGTCACAGGAGATCAGTTCCCCTTGGACATAAATCCTGTTTATAGCTATGATCWATGTCAAATGCATTAGAGGGAGACAAAAAGATTTTTGAAAAAGCGATAAATTCACCAAAGGAGAAACCTGGTGGTTCTCACAGAGTGTAGATAAGCATTAGAAGTTCTAACACGGATTGATACAGCAGCAGTGTACCAGAAACACAGAGCCCATCAGGCCAGTTTCAGATCCTTTAGATGTCTCAGGAACCACTAGATCAGAAGAATTTCTGTACCAATATCTCACAATCCTGATAGCATCCCTCATTTTTTTACTTCATACMTGTCTTATGGGAGTTGTACTAAGAGCTTTCATCTCCACAACAGACATTGTATAAGGGGCACTCTACCAACACTTCACTTCAGCATATGTAAATAAATCCCCCTATGTTCTAACTATCTAACATAACCCATTATCTCCCAGAAGAAGTAGCCCTGAAAAGAGAGCAGGACTCATGCAAACAATAAAATAGTCTTCATGAATTTCCATTCCAGGTCAGAAGATATTAAATGAATCCATGCTAAAAAAGGAATCATCAGCTAAAAAAAGCGAGAAAAACCCATCCCAGAATAGCATTAGGCATGATAGTTATTTTTCTGGCTGGAGGGTTAATATTACAAAAGTCTGAGGGAGAATTTAAATTCAGCTGTCCAATGTCTGAGGATTCTCTTCCACTGTCCAAGACTGCTGAATCTCTTCCAATCTCTTCTGAAGGGAAGCCCATACTTTGAGTCTCAGGCACAGACACTCCTCAAGTCCCTGAGGATTTCTGCTTGGGTTAAATACTTGATTTTACCCAGCTTTAAACTCTACTTATTACCTGCAACTAGATAGCTTGGGAAATTTCATCCAGCCCAACAGCTTTCACAGCTTTTACCATCCTTCCCGATGAGCAGTGCTAAAACAAAAGGCCAAATACAGCAGCATCCAGAGCTGAAGGACTCAGTGATACTAGACCTCCACAGCTGATTCAAGACCAGGGCAACAGTGGGTGCAGGGGACTTGTCGGGAGGTGAATTTCGGAGAAAAATGAGAAATGTGGAAGCCCAAACTGGCCTTAAGCAGAATATCTGTACTTTTTCTTCACCCACACAAAAGAGTCCCCTGGTACAATACCAGCTGTGCTGGCAGCYGGTTTTCAGCTAAAATCTGCAGGAGCCAAGTGAACTGACCAGCGGCTTCAGTCTCCTGAGCTGTGCCTTTAGGYCACACTAAAATGTGCCGTGTTTTTTACATGTATTAGTGATTTGCAGACCAATGCCACCGTTACTCTGTGCCTTGGAGAGCAGCATAYCATGTGTTTCTACATCCAAGTACAAAACAGTTTTGCCACTGCTGGCAACTCTGCAGCAGAAGTACAGCTTAMAAGCTGTGTCATTTGTGAGCAGTGACAAAATCGAGGTCACTGTCATTATAGAAAGGAACCTTTAAAAGAGCACATCACTGTCCCTTAGACGATGACATTTACTAATATTTTGGTGTTTCTAGTGAGCAAAAAGTATCACATATTTTGGAAATACTGCAGTGGAAATACAATGCTGCTGGAAATGAAAATCCAGGACAATACAACTTCTTCCATGAGGCTAACAGCAATGCATCATCACACATGAGTTTCATGTTCAATAAACCAACTGGAAGTTAAACACAGCTGACATTATTTCAACAAGTGTTCTAATTCTCTTACAATCAAGCCATATTCATTTTCAGTGGCTTCAGCTTCTCAGCCTAGAATATTAGAACAATTCAACACATCTGGGACTGAATTAATGTCACAAACAATTGCATACACTTGGAATGATCTTTTCACTTGGCATTACACAGAAGRCAGTTCTCAGAGCACATGGTGAGTATTACAACAGCCAAGGGCTTGGCTATTCAGACCATAGGATTCACTTTGAGAAACCTGGTCCTGGGAGCTGGTGGGATCTCTCTGTTASAGAAGGGGGAGAGCATCTTTGGTCATAGGCTTGCYAAGTTKGTGARGAGAACTTYAAATTAAGGTTAGMTGTCCYGTCCAAACCRAGCTATTCTGTGATTCTRTGAATACCCTCTCACTTGTTTCAGTCACCCTTACAACTGAAAAGAGCTTTTATTAATTTGAGGCAACCTCTGTGTTTATACAGCACCATCTTTGTGCCTGTACATCTGAACAAAGTCACTACCCTAAGGAGCTTATAGTTTAAATGGTGCAGATAGAAKACCACATCTTCATAAGCTTGTTATAAATTTGAATCTAAAAAGAAGGCAGAGCAAGACAAAACCATGGGGAGTAAATATATCTGTTTTGCAAGGGAATCTGGTATAGGATATGAGGTTATGCAAGGATATAACTGYACTTTTAATAAGTGTATCAACTGTAATACTGATTTGGCTGGGGGTGGAAAGGGTTTTCACTAGATCAAACACTGGGGAGATGTGCAAATCYTACTCCAGAAAAAGATCTGGACACTGTTAACTTTTGACACTTGCCCCCCATTACATTAGTTGGGCTACATCCAGTGAAGGATTTATGTGGCTAAAGCAGGCAATGGTCCCAAAGGCATACTCCARTTCCTACACCTAGATGCTGCTGAACCCTGCATACACATTAACGATCAAGATAATGCCTTATGTTTCCCCACTATCCAGACTTTGCTGCTTCTTCTTTCTTCCCATAGGCATGAGACACCATCAGCTGCTCAGAGAGTTCATCAGGAAAAACAAAACCTGAAAGAAGTTACCCCACCATTTTTGCTTTTACTGTTCATTTCACAGCTTCCTTTCTTCTTATCACTACACCCCCACTGCACAAAGGCTTTGACTCTTTTAGAAACTTCTTCCTTTCCTCCAATATGCAAGTGCTTTARCTGTTTGAGTCTGACCTGCGCCATTCAGGAGTTGGGAAGCAACATCTGTATCCATCTATGAAGTTAGCTGATGAAATGAACATCAAAAGAGTACTTGATGCCTTTCTTCAGACTACTGAATTTCATTCCCGTGAATCTATATCTACCAACATGCCACTTTTCTAGGACAGGTAGCCACTTTCATYCATTATGATGTTGAGTAATACTTTTCTCTCTGTTTACAACAAACATGCAAATGAAGAATGCAGATTCTTTTGGCTCAGACAATTCTGGGGACTATTGCATTAAAACTTCAGGCTGTATATGTCCTGCTGGTCTGGGAGATTTCCAACAGCACACAGAGAGTGCCACTAGAGAACTGTGATAAACACATATTATAGTGTTGGCTTTCGCAGGGAYTAAAAATAGATGCTATGTATGGTGCATCATAATATGATGTTG
This sequence comes from Malurus melanocephalus, assembly GCF_030028575.1. Taxonomy (NCBI): domain Eukaryota; kingdom Metazoa; phylum Chordata; class Aves; order Passeriformes; family Maluridae; genus Malurus; species Malurus melanocephalus. The sequence continues at coordinate 290,207 of NW_026623325.1, read as the reverse complement.
TCTTACTTGTAGAAGAAGTTTAGTTATGTAAACATGATTGTGAAATAATTACTGTTCTTATTTTCTTTGTAATTCAGATGGAAATATTGTAATAACTGAAATATTGTAGATTGTGATTTAAACTTTTCCATGTAGGATTTTTCTTGCACATTATAGCAAAACCATACAAGAAACTACAGGRAGACTCATTTAGATTATGAATGGTGCCCTGGCTGCAATTACACTGACCAAAAGATAAGAAAAGGAGAAAGGAATGCATGAGAAAAGGATCACCTTCCCCAAGGCTACCAGCACAGRCCCTGACCAAAAAGAAGAATGCCATAATAGGTGCTTTGGTATGAGTATAAGAAAAAATCTCTGGTCAGAGGAGCTTGTAAAACATCCATCGTTGGCGGCACAAGGAGTCTGGCTGGCAGGAGCACCAACCTTCGGATGGGCTTACCTGCACAGAAAGGTCAGGGGTGTTGGGACCCCTGTTACAAATACTTCTCTGTCAACAAGGACCATCTGCTGAAATTGTGGAATGGGGGCCACACAAACATGACCCTAGGAGCATAAAACAACCAGACTGTAAAAAGGCAGATCCATGTCAAACAGTTACTTGACAAGGTTAAATATGCATAAATGTCTATGAATAGGCATATAGGCTGCTGTAACACAGAATGTATTTAAAGAGGTTTCTGTCAATACCAGGGTGTGCCTCTGGCAACTTGTCAAGACACTGGGCACGTCATATCCCTTTTGCTTTTTATGTATCCGATTGTTATTTATTAAACTTTTAAAATTTCACTGCAGAGTGAACCTCGTTTTTCACAGAATTTTTTTAGAACATTATTATCCTGTTCCTACCCAGTAATCTGTAAAATTTGGCCTTTGATCTATAGAAAAGTTGTTTGCATAATCTGTAAAATTTGGCCTTTGATCTATAGAAAAGTTGTTTGCAAATCCCACAATGTTTTTGCCTTATCGCCAACATTAATTATAGTTGAAAACTCTGAGTTAATCTGGTATGATTCTCTTTCCTGAAATTGCCTTCTTTGCACCCTTCTTAACCTTTCAGTGCATCTCCTGAAATGAAGTATGCAGGTGAGGAGACTGAAGTACTGTTTGAGACAGCCTGTACCATTATGCAGCTAACAGCTCTTGTCAAGTCTATTGAAAGTCCTCTTTCAGTCGAATGTGTCATGAAGTAGTGAAGGTGTGCCATGAGAAAGCAAAGAGAAGCCTTCACCTCTGGGAAATGTTAGCCTTGTAACAAAAGTACAGAAATGGTTTTCTTTCAATTGTCAGTTCCTGCGCAATTTTATGCAAAATAAATATTGTTCCTTTACAGAAAAATATATTTTGTGGTGAAAAATGTATTTTGCAGGTCAATAGATTGAAGATTAAAGGAAAGTGATATAATCATCTTGTGCAATCTCCTGTAGAAGTCCTTTTGAGGAATGACATTAACCAAAAATCTTTGTACCAATGCGTAACTTCTTTAGAAGTAGTGTCATTTCAGACTAATATGTGGATTTAAACAGTTTGAATGATAGGAATCTACCACAGCTCAGTTAATTATCTCTACTACCCATGTTGCACAACATCTGCTTCTGCACTGTCACAACAGGATATTTTATTCAATTCTGACCAATTACTTCCTACAAAAAGTATCTTTCCCATGTAGGATTGTGAACAAATCACCTTTCAGGTTTTTCTTGGGTAAGCAGAACAGATTGAGTTTTTTATATTCTCACTAGAAGGCATATTCTCTGTACTATCCTGTGGCTGTTTTTTGAATTATTTATTAAACTGAAAAAGAAAAGAAAAAGRAAAGCCAGCTTGCTTCATTACATTACTGGTTACTATCTGCATACTCTAGGAAATACTCATTGGTAAGCATGGACGCTGTTCAACTTCTCTTAAGACAAATCAAAATGAAGATTCCTTCTGAGATTACACTGGAAGATAATTGTTTTGATGCCACTTGCTTATACTCTTATAAATATCCAGAAGTTTCAATAACTGATGATTCCATGTTTTTACAAACAAAAATGAAACAGTTAGAAAAGAACAAATAACCCCAAATTTTTTTCTGAAAGCCTCATTAAGTTGAAAGTAAAATGCTTGGCTTCAAGAGAAGTCATCAGACCRAAATCTGTATGAGAGAATTTGTATATGGATTATAAACATACACATATATCTATGTTTGTATCTATGCCTACATCTATCTATATCTTTATATAAACAGAAAAAGATGTGGACCATATTTGGCCTCTGTATGCAGCTCATAAAAGAAATTTCAGATGCAGACATTTGAGAAGAGAAATATTTGGAGGCTCAGMACACAAATTTTTTTGCTAAAGATACATTGGAGTAAGGGGGAAACAGTAAAGGGAGGAAAGGGTAAAGCTATAAAAATAGAGTGGGAGATCTTTTTTGAGGTAAAATTCCATAGTGACCACAAACATCTAATTTATTTCAGCTAACACCTTCTGAGTGTACCTGGTTGCATATGTAACACTTCCTCATATTTTTCCCCCAGGACACAGTTTTGTTTGCACTCCCAGTGCTGTGAATTTATAACTGAGGCATTGTTTGGGTTATTATATGTAATAGGAACTGTATTTTCACAGATGGCTTACCTTCCTTGCCAGATGTCTGTTTTTCACAGTGTCCTAATAACTACTGCATATGCTAACTTTATTCTGTATGTTATAAAACTATTGCCTTGAAGGGACAACCCTTGTATTTTCAGGCTACTTCTGTAATTACTGAAACAACTTATGAAAGCATGAATTGGATTCACYAGCACTTGTAAGCTGGAAATCAGCTATGACTCCTAAAAAAATGAATGCTTCTGGGCTACTGGACCTGCCAGGCAGGAAATGTGAATTACTGGATTAAAATCCTGTTTGTGACAGACTGTAGATAATTTTGTAGCTATATGCCTCCAGATCCCATTTTAGTCTCAGAAATGCATGATTCACCTTCTGAACAACTTTCACACGAACATCACAATTATCAATCAAACCCTTAATTTATTGCTTCTAAAGATTACATTCTGTAATCTTAGATTTTTTCCAGATTACATTCTGGAAAACCAAAGGAAACAGACAATGCCTGGGGGCATTTGAAGAAAGAGCGTGTAAACAGCACAGATGGGCTTCAAAGATATTGTTGAACAGCACTGCCAAATGCAAACATTTCTAAACTCTGAGTCAGGCACCAAAAAAGTCTTGAAATTTACTTAGAATTCATGAGATGTGAAAAATAACTACTTTCACTAACGCCTGCATTATTGTGCAGGCATATTCTTTGCCCGGCCGCCTGTCACTTGTCCTCCCCCAGCAGTTTTTGGGTCCATTGGCTAATTTCAACTGTGTTTGAGGGAAGAGCAGGGAGCTGAACATTTCTGGCTCATTACAAAACAGGTGGGTGGCTRGGCTGGGAATCATGGAGAGGAAGGCAGGGAGAATTGGAACTTTGTTGTCCCGGGTCAAATTGTCCTCACCTACGCTGCTCTGTACTCCAACCAGGACAGGAGTGGGAGCTGTAGACATTGTACAGAGCTGGTCWCACAGATGAGCAAGGGGTATTTGGGGAAACATGAAGGGTCTCATTCAAAGGGTAGGGGAAGGAGGCAGGCTAATGCAGCTTCACACCAYGGGGTATGAAGAAAGTTGTGGGCATTGGGGCAGCGGGGTGTGCCAGAGCCCAAGAGCCAGCTGGAGCCTCACAGCCACAGAAGGCTATCAATATTTTAATCCCAGATGTCATGACAGGGATCAAAGCACCAGATAACTCATGGACTCATAAGCCCTTCTTCTCACACCTGTTTTGAAGGGTTTAGWGCCCCTGCAACCTTTCCCATGCTGCTGGATGCCTCCTCCACAGCAAACCCAGGGGCTRTTCCTCCCTTGTGATTCACTTGCTCATTTGACACATGTCTGCACAGGTGTATCGAAACTTTCTTTGGAGTAAAATAASTTAGTGAAGGCAAAGTAGTCTGGAAGAGTGGTAGAAGAGGGTAGGAGACAGGGAAACAAATGGAAACCTCCTCATGCTGAGAAGTTACTTTAACCAAAGTACTGTGAAATAAATCCTGGAGCTGTTCCTCAACAAAACACCAGTTCTAACCCAGAAAAATCTTTGTGTTTCTGAAACTTGTTTTTTCCCATACTGTACATGATGAGAGCTGAGTGTTTTCATTTTCCTCTTGACAGCTTATGCCATTACAAGTTCACCACCTCCATCAGCCTGAGGAAATCTGAATTTGTCCTCCTGGCCCCCCACTGCAACAACCAGTGCACATCAGCAGAGAAGAAACATGGCTCTCTGGTGGTGAAGTCCCCAGGCCATGAACACATGAAGATTTGTCAGCCTGATGTCTTTCAGAAGCAAACCTTTCTCACATGGATTACAGCATCCTGTTCCTTACTTTATTTTGAAATATTTTTTTCTATTTTTCAGAGCATTTGAATATTTTTTTTTAATGAACAAAAGAAGTCTAATTGGAGCATAGCAATCATAAGAGTTTCTCTGGAAGCTGTAAAAAGTGTTCACTTACAAAAGGCATTAAGATCTGATACCAMGAGCTGTGTAAAGATGTTACATTTTCTCACTTGCAAGTGTACGGGGCTGAGGAATCTGCCCTTAGACCTGCAGTATGGCTACAGTGCTATACAAACAGTCCCACTAGCACCCATCTGTCACATATCACCCACCTTTTCCACTCCTATGCTAGGTTCATCCTCATCCCTTTATCTCAGGATGAGCTGACTTCAGAGAAGCGCTGTCAGATAGGTAATAGCTCACAGTCAGCTCACTTCCAGCAGTACATAAATCCAAAATAACTCGAGTGGTGAGCAGAGATGTTTTGAACTTGCTTCATTGTAGACAGGTAAAGAGCCATGGCTGTCTCAGGATTTAATAGGTTTCTTGCTTTCTGTTTAAATGCAATCATTGTTTACAGATTTTTACAGTGGCCCCATATAATCATCTGGACTGTTGTCCTCCTTTACACACCATGTTTACCAGATTGAACAAGCTCTAAAAGGTTTGCTGGAAGTGAAGACTCCCCTATGTTATTGCTGAGGCCTGTTAAAAGCATGATTTAGTAGAAACTCTATTTCTATAATGAAAACAAATAGACTTTAAACAGTTTAACTGGAGTTCATAGACAAGTACAGGTTCACTGATTTTTCTAGCTGAGCAGTAAAGTAAAAGAATGTGTCTAAAAGCATTGAAGACCACAAGTCTTRGGGATAATCTCATTTAAAAGAAGAAAATGTGGACTGAGTGGCTAACCATCATTAGACATTCAGMTGATCTTGTCTGTCTCACAGGTTTTACATATATTTGTATAATAATACTCACAATCATATCCTCTCTTTTATTTTGTCTCCGTTCTATAGTAACTGATGTTTTCCCTTACAGTGGTGCCCCTGATATGAAAGAATGATGATTTYTCAGCAGTTTCAGCCTGTGGTCCTGGACTGGCAGCTTAATCAGGAAATGTGATGCTGTTCCAATGCCAGTAGACTATGCTGGGAATCRTGCTGTTATTTCTTAGGCTATTTTGAGGTCCAGCATTTTCTCAAAAACTTCTGTCTTGCTGCAGGGTGGTTGAGATGTGGGTAAATGTGTGACAAGCTGGACCTAGCTGACAGCAARGTCCTACAGAATATTTGCACAAATCAAACCTACTGATCACTTACAATGAGGAATGTCCTAATGYCAGAAATAGGCTGAGGTCACCCACTGGGAGGAAGAGCCAAGCCTGGCCAACATAGTCTATCCCTAGTGGAAAGACCAGACAGACAGGCTCTCCAGTGGAAAATCAGAGAGCAGGACACAACAAAAGCTAAAGAAAAGTGAGCAAGAGTGTGTCACGTGTAGGTAATCCCACATGATCCTTAACCATGTGGATGGTGAGTCAAAAGACAGGAGAAATCCATGTGACCTAGAAAAACTAAATCAAGAGTTTGATGACACTGGCAAGGGATAGACAGCCAGCAGAGAGGTATCCTCTTGGGCATGATCAAGGCCCCACTGAATTCAGGGAGCTTGTGTCATGAATTTCATTAGTGATGGGTTTGCTCCCAAGAATTGTCTTTTMCTATATGCTCATTACATTAGTCAGCACTCTGCTTAAAACCTACAAGGCTGCTTATTGTAYTGAGAAAAGAAGTGCTATGTGTGATGAAATGGTAAAATAAACATTAGTTTTCTTGGCTCTGCTCCATAATACATTGTTACGATCCAATTTAATCACAGAAAAGCAGAGGAAACTAAGTGTGTGAAAAAGGCAGACCAAACGAAGAAAGGTTCAAAATATTCCCAAAAACGAGATTCAAACCAAACGAGATAAAATGTCGATGCCAAAAAAATTGATATACTTTATTTGATAGTAAAAGAGGCAAAGAGAAAGAAAGAGAGAAGAAAGAAAGAGAGAAGAAAGAGAGAAGAAAGAAAGAAATAGAAAGTGTGCGGGGGGTGGGGGAGGGGGACATGGGGACAGGGAGAAGGTGGCAGGGGTTAGATGGAAACACATCACCCTTCCGGGGGTCCCAACGACGTCTCGGTGCTCCCCTCCATCCAGTGGTCTGGGTGATGAGGGTCCCCGCCGCTGCTGCCACGCCACCACACCAAAGAGTACAGAATCCAGTGCATTAATAAACATTTTGGGCCAGCTGGGAACGCCCACGGGTCACCCCTGCAGGGGGCTCGGTTTGACACTGTCCCTTGCAACACTGGATTTGTTGCGTCATCTCTACTGTAGGGTCTGGGGACCCCTTTGGGGGGGTCTTTGGGCCATGACAGCCCCTGGACTGTCCACATGAGTTTGGATCAGCTTGTCCCGGGGTGCAGGGCTGCACAGCCGAGCTCCTTTGCACAGCAGAGCACGGGCGTTTCTCTGCCTTTGGGCACAGGGACACCCAAAGCCTCTCTTGTCCCCTCATCACCCTTTGGTGTGAGGGTCTGTGCTGGCCTGGCAGCTGATAGCTCTGGRGGGACGGTCCCCACCCAAAGGTGCTAAGCATGATCCCTTTGTGAATGTGTCCTTCTCTCCAGCTCTGAGCTGTTCTGTATCTTACATTTGATCAGCGGGCAGTGAGCCGTGTAGCCAGGGTCCCATTCAGGGTTTTGGTGGCTTTCTCTGCAGCTTTTGTATAGTTTTGCTATAGTATGCAGAAAGTTCGTCATGAAAATGTTTAAGTAATAAACTGTAGCATTTCAGTCTCTAACATAAGTATTGCACTTCAAATTAAAAATTAAATTGAGCCTCTCGGTGCGACTGTTCAAGCATCTTGCCCAKCCATCCGTCTCCCAGCTGTGCAGTGTGCCACCTGGATCGAGCTTCCAAGTGGAAGCACTTGAAAYACTCCAAGCCAGGTGATTACAGTAYAAAGACTCTTTTAATTTGTATTATGCTATCAGTATTTTTTTAATGTAAATGATGCTTCATTTATTCATTTCAGGGCTGTACATTTGCAGGTTCCAAGTCTTTTTAATAGATATGTTACATTATTATATAAATAGCTTAGAAGCTGAGAGCCTCACGATGTATGAGTGACAGAGCCAGGAACAAAATAAAGGCACTCCTTTAGAATCCTAAATTCATCCCACAGCCCTTCCTGTTTTTATTGTATTATAGAGCTAATTTTCTTTTTATAACCTTCTATACTTGCCCCTTGTTTACAGCACTCATAATYCCCTAGGATACCATTTGAAGAGTTTTAATCTGTACTTTGTCATTGGCTRTGTAGTAAAGAAAGGTAAAACCATAAAAGCAAAGCAATGTGTTTTATGTAAGCTCTTTCAAAAGATTTTAAGTAAAAATTGTGCTTGATTGGAGGCTGTACGAAAAACAGATGACAAAAAATGGCTGTGAAACAACCAAAAAAAAGTTACATTATTTCATCCTGCTGTACAGTGTGAAAACTTTTCGTCTTTGTACATCTGTATTTGCAGTATTTGCTTTAAAGTCTTTGTCCTCTTCAGTAAGTAAAAAATGAACAATTATATTGCTCCATTTCAAGGAAGGAAACAACAAAGAGAAGCCAACTGGAACACCAGATTATATAAATAAAGGCAATTTTTACTGACAGGGTTCTGATCCAAATATTTATTTATTTCCTAACTCATACAAAATTGATGCTTGTAGAGGTATTGGGTTAAAAGGGATGGAAAATTAATTCTTCTAATTATCCACAGAGAACATATAATACTGATGAAGCAATGAAAACCTCTTTGACTTGAATAAGAAATACATTACATATAATTTACAGAAATAAGATCTATGTCATATAGAAAATGACGTTTTCAAGCAACAGTATCAGCAAGGGCATAGATACCTGTCTCCGCTGTGGCTGGAATGGGTCACCCTTCACCCAGGTCCATCCAGTGGAAGGGGACACTTCCCTTCCACAACTCCAAACAAGAAAGCCAACTATTACATCACCAGGCATTTCACCTCTTTGCTTGCCAGTCACCTCTTTCCTCAAGGCTCATACGCCATCCAGTTTTTGCACATTTTCTACACTAATGAGTTTGGCTAGATTCTGACCAGAAAACAACATGTAAAAGACTAAAACCAGAAGGAGGCTCTGTTCTACTAGAAATTTATTTAGCAATCAGATGGAAAACTTCGCTTAGGGGAAAAAATGTTGAATACCTGAAAGGGATGAGAAAGTCAGTCCTGGATAAAAGTAGTTCTAACTTTTAACATAAATGAAAGTGCCATTAAAGGTTGTTGTATGTGYCATGCCAAATTTTATAGAGATGAGAAATGTAATGAAATGGTATCTAAGTCATTATAAATTTTGATATTTACACAAAAGAGGAAAAATAATGTTTCCTACATAATTCGTCATGTTTACCTTCATATCTTTGATTCTTATTAAAATGTAGGGTTTCAATGTACCCATAGAAAAAACATGATCGTGCAGAGATAACAACCACAAGAAAGGAAAAAAGCAACCAAGTCCTATGACGAGATTTAAAATAATTCAGTCCTATCTAAAGAGTCAAATCCTGTTTTTTCCTCCCTACATAGAAGTTGCATTCCTATTCATAACAGAAGGAAAAGAGCACAGTTGCTTCATGACACTTGACACAGCTTCCCAGAAACAAGACAGCAATTACTCAGAAATGCTATGGAAAATATTAATCACAGAGTAACTTGCAATTTACATTAAAGATGCAGCCTCTAAAATTAGTTTTAAATAAAAGAAAAAAAAAGCTTTTTTTGTCATAGGACAATTGTGTCAATAATGTGAAGTCTATGTTCTTTGCTTTTTGTCCAGCATTTCTTTTGAGATATATATCTACAAGTTTATAGATATACATCTGAGAGAGATGTATCAAAAGTTAAAATACATCTGGATGGAGAGCCCGGCAAATTTCATCGGAAACTACATTCGCAGTAGACAAACCCACACAGAAAAAAATGCCGGAATGATACATTTGAGTGAAATGACATTCCCTGTCCACGATCCATGTAGAAACCCAAATGCCTCAGTCCATAGTCAGAGCTAACAGCAGCAGTGTGGGTTCCCCAGTGCCACCAGGCTGAAGCACCAAGCCCCCGTGGGAGGCAGTGGTTTCCATCCCCTTGGAGGCTGCTGGGACAGGAGCACAACAGGGTCAGTGGTGGCGATGTGGAAAGCTGTCACCCTCCGTGTGGACTACAGATGGGATCCCAGTCCCTTGGCAGTCAGTGCAAGCCACTCCTGTTGATGCCAGCGGGAGTTGGATGAATCCCCAGGGCAGCAGCAGGSTCTGAGGACAGGAGTGCAGGATGAGGCATCACTGTTTCTCCAATCTAGTCCCACCATGACCATCACATTGCCCATCGTCTCTGTTCTCACCAGACTCTACAAAAGGAGTCACTGCTGCTGTGCTTCTTCCACAGAATGACAGCTGCACCAGACAGGAACTATTGAGCACCACAGTACTTCTTATTCTYACACATGCAGGATGCTAGTGGCCAACCAGCTCCAATTCAGAACCAGGGAAATCCAGCTGGAGGATGTGCCCCTTAAAAAATGAAAGACAGTCTGTGCTTCCATCAGTCAGCACTCAGCTGCCCAGTCGTCGTCATTACTTGTCAAAACCAGTGCAAATTCACAGGAAAAAGAATGTCCGCATCGAGAGGGTAAAAATCCTTGCTCGTGTTAAGGAATGGTACAAGCATTTACCCCACATCTCTATCAAATATTGTAAAAAAGGTTACACAAAAATATTTAAATATATGGATACAGATACATAGATATTATACTTGCATAAAATATGTATATTCAAAACCCTTTGGGCGGTTTCACATTTAGCTGAAAATGTATGCTTTAGAAATATGAACGATTTTCTACTCTTTTCTAATTTAAGTAGKAGGGGGAGGGGAAAGAAACATCAGCCTTATTAATACTGAATGCTAAGTGCAGAAGTTTAGCTGTAGCTGTAGACTTTTGAAGCAATTGATTTGACAGAACCTCCAAGCATAAATTCTGTTTTAAAAATCCACATCTATTCCCTAGATTGCTTATTGTTTCATGAAAATGAAAACTTACGTGTCCTGCTTGTATCAGCTAGATCTCCTGAGACCGTTCAATTAAACCTCATAAGCTTGCAATACCTCAAGATAGGGCTGTGTATTCAGAATACGCATGAACCCTATTGCAGTAATCCTGCGTGATATTAGGAATTTACAACTTCACATATCTTGTCTAGTTTAACTATGGAAATAAAAAACCTTAAATGACACCACAAGAAGCTCACGGTTCTGCAAAAATTAAAGTCAGTATGAAATTTTACTGATAGACCATATAATTTACACAGATTTACATAAATACAGAGATATTAAAATATTAAATCAAAGCTAATTAACAGTGGATAGAGTTTTACATCATAACATTTTAACTCTATTCACACTTTTGCAACTACTTTCAGTGGCATGAGATTATATAAATAAGACATATACCTGTATATCCATTATATATATATAAAGATATATATATCTCCAYCCTTCTCTTTTTCTTCAAAAATAGGGCAATTTTATAACTGCAATGAGATGTGACAAGCAGTACACTTCTGGGGAATTATTGCATGCCTTGAGTGCATAAGGCAGAAGGAAGAGTATCTGACTTCAGACACTAAAGAAGTGGAATCATCAACCAGAAATGCACTGGAATGATTTGGAACATCTTATTGCTTTTATAAAACTCGAAATGATACACTGTTGGTTTGTTCGGGGGGGAAGGGGGGGGGGCGGGGGCGATGGGGCGGTTTAAAGGCACAAAATAAAGGGGAAAGTAATACCTCTCTCTGTTTAGCGGAGACCAGCGGTCAGGAAGCTCAATTACCGCTCACTGAACACTCCTTATTGTCCTAAATCTATTCCCTGTGGTGCAATACTGTGCCGCAGTTGCATAAGGAGGTTAAACATAAAAGTTCATGCATCCTTTATTAGGGGAAACAAAACAAAGCCAATTTCCTTGCCCAGCAACAACGAGGTACCCATTATCAGCCGATCGCACCGGCTGGCAGCAAGAGCCAGCCGCGGCTCCCCGTCAAACGGCGATGTGCAAACAGCCCTCGGTGGTTCGCCACACTAACCTCAACGCGGGGAGCGGCTCCTTGGGCTCCCCGGTACAGCGCCTAAAACGCTGGAGGCACGAATCCAAACCTAACAGCAATTTCCCGTCACGAAAGATCAGAAAGCGCTAAAACTGGGGTAACAGAAATACTGCCCTGAAATCTCTGCGTTTTGGGGGTGTTAGAGGATTATAAAGGACTTCTGCCGCACTCTTTCCCAGTTATAAACTGGTTAGTGACATTCACTCACAGATTACTGCCCCAGACCTCCYGGTCCATGGGTCTGGGTCCATCTGTCTGGTCAGCCACCCTGGGAGACAGAGCATGTCAGAGAAGAAATACAAAGGATATAGAATATTAAAAACTGTAGACTATTACTATATCCTCAAATCACTTCAAGTGAGGAACAGAAAGGGACAAAAAATATAATAAATCCCTCGGGATCACTTTTTCTTCGCTGGAATTTTCAGATGCTAGTATGCACAGTAGAGGGCTGCCTCTGCCACCATACCACACWGGATGTTCCGAAGTTTGGATATGGCACACTGTTAAGGTACCTTCAAGTAATGGTCATTGATTTAATCACTAAGCAAAGACGCATTTTCTGTAAATGGCACCGTGTCCTCCAACACACACAGGAGCAGCAGCCACTCACACTCACCATCCAGAGACAACAAAACTCTCGGTGCTTGCTAGGGATAAACTACACCACTTCTAAAACAAATATATGCCAGGGTCTAGGAGTGACTGTTTTGCACAAGTGCATTGATTGTTTCCCAAGAGAGGAAACAGGAGAAAATTCAGTGTTGTCTGTCCCTAATTGTCTACAAGATTAGGAGGGTTAGAAATACATATCAGCCTGAAAAAGTAGAAGCAAGATCTGTACTGCTGCAGGATTCCTTGCTGGGAGACAAAGCTGTAAACACAGGCGTTCAGTGCCAGGTGCCTGGTGCAGAACTGGACTGTTTCAGGACCAACGGGAGGTGCAAAGACAACSTCCTCTGGGAGAGAACAGGAAAATTACTGCACATTACCTCTCCCTTCCACACASAACGGTCCTGGGTTTGGGTATCACGGTTCATGGCCTGGGGAAAGGGGGGCTTTTCAAGATGAAGGCAGCTGATGGGAGAGGAAAGTTGAGGCACCACTCTATGCAGACAGCTGATCCAGCCCCCAGATCGTGGGTCACTCAGTGCTGCAGCTGGGGCGCGGGGCTCTGGGGTTGGAGGGTGCTTGCAGTTAAGCCCAACTAGGGGTGGCCATTTCTACACAAAGCAATATCCAGTCCTGGAAAATAGTGAGTGGGGTGGAACAGGGGCTTAGATCCCAGCACAAAGGGAGAGACGACAGTGTACCACCAGTCTGCTCCGAGACGACAAAGGGGTCCCAAGGCACCCACCAGCTCTGTTTTTCCCCCCACACCACTCACCCACACCCCAACCCACACCATGCAATGATGACACAGGGTGCAAAGGGAATCCCAAGAGCAGGAACATCCCTGTCCTCGGGGTAATAATGTCCCAGCAAAAGGGATCCCCTACCCCTGACCCTCTTCTGTAGGTTGATGATTCGATATTTAGTAGCTGTGTGCAGCTCCTTCTCYAGTAAGGAGATGCATCCTTTCCTCACACAGTCAATGAGAAACGCAATGTGATCTGTCATGCGCTTGGATCATGGGCTTGTTCGTTCCTTTGAATTAGCAATCTTTTCTTCTTCTTCTTCGGGGACTAGAATAATCACTCAGATATTTACAAACACCAACCAGTGCCTTCGCGAGGTCTCCCCCAAAGCATCATGATAAAATCACCGTCTGCAGGAGCCCCGCACCAGCTGTGTCCAAACAAGCCTGTGCTTGCTGAGAGCTGGGGGCTGCTGAGGGAGAGGAGCGTTGGATCTCCGAGTCCTGGAGGGGTCTTCCCAGTCGGCTGTCTCTTCCTTGGGGTGCCTCTCCCTGCACCACTGTCCCAGGGTGCTGGCTGCTGCTATTGCTGCTGCGGGCACAGTGGTCCCGTTCATATTCCTCCTGAGCCTTTTGCATTTTCCGCTTCTTCATCTTCCTCTTGTGGATGTGGAAGGTGGTGAGGGAGAGGAGGATCAGGCAGAAGATGAGGGTGACCAGGACAATTAAAACCACAGTGGATGAGAAGGACTGAAAGAGCTGACCCACTTGCGTGATGCAGGTGCTGCTGGTATTTAAGGTGGCAGATGTCCTGTTCAGAAGACAAGGCGGCAGCGAYAGCCTCAACTCTTTGGAGAGCTTGGCACTCATTGAGGAGGCTACGGAAGATGAGGATCTTCCTCCCTTCTCTGAAGACGCCTAAATTTCAGTCGGTGTCGGGCTGCTGGCGGGCGCTTGATGGAAATGCCCGGGATGCTGCCGGCTCAGCCTCCCGCTCGCTCTGAAGTACCCRAGCAGCCTGCAAAGGGAGCCGGACACATCAGCGCCCCGAGGCACCCACCCTGTGCAGCTCCCCCCGCCCCAAACCCGGCTGMGGCAGCCTCCGCCCTGCGCCCCGCCACGGCCCCGCTCCGAGCGGCTGCGGCGGGAAGGTGCCGGGACAGCCACGGGGCACCGCGCCGCCGCTCCGACTTCGCTAATCCCTCGGCACCCCGGGCAGCGCTGCCCGGCCGCTGCCCCAACTAGTTGCCGCGGGAAAGGCAGCGAGGGAGCGGCGGCCGGGTGCCAGATTCCCGCGCCGCGGCGGCTCCGGGCTGCCGGAGCCCAGCGGGTCCGGTGCC
>NW_026623325.1:231743-275582 GCF_030028575.1 Malurus melanocephalus | reverse complement strand
TAGCCCCTTCCCCAAAACACCCGGACGCAGCGCCGTACCCGCCGAGCGCAGCCAGCCCCTCCGCCCGTGTCCCCGGTCACGCAGACACGCCGTGGCCAGAGCTCCCGCACCGAGCCACCCCCGGCGCCTTCGCCCCGCGGATGCCTTGTGCACCCGCCCGCAAGCCACGTTCGCACTGTACCACACCCCGGTGCCGAGCTCCCGCCGGTACCGAAACCCCGTCCCTTCGCACAGCCAGCGCACCCGTCCTTGCCCGGGGAGCTGGTGCGAATCTGAGAGCGAAGCAATGCCAGGGACTCTGTGTGAAAACTTGCCTCACCAAGGCTAAGYGCATCGCAGGCGTTTTCTTCAAGAACAAACAGGTATGAGCTACCCATCAATGCACTTAAGCTAAAAATCAGAGTATTTCTAAATAACAAGATTCATTATTTTAAAAGTACTTTCASAAAAGCTAACAAGGCAGAAGTAATAATTACCATTAGGATGGAGCTCTTCACATTTCCAAAAGGAGCAAACCGATGTGACAGTGTCTGGCAACATGAGACAAGATCTTATTGCCAGGAGGTTCCATCGGTCCCATGTTGTGCACTCTAGACTAACCCCATGAGCTGGAAGGAGAGTTGCTATAAAGCTCTGGTGTGAGGACAGGACTTTAAGGAAAAATAGAAAGCATCCATCCTTTCTAGTGGCTAAAAAGCCTGGAGGAAAATCTGTACAGGATGAGTTGTGACGTGACTTAGAAAAATCTTCAGTCAAGAACAAAGATCCATTGTGCTGACCCTGATAGCCAAGAACCCTTCATAGAGGTGGACATGAGGTGACAAGCTGAATTTTGAAGTGTTTTGTGGTTTCAAGGCAGATTTCTTCTGTACTGTTTTTGTCTCTGATAAGTAAATGCACCACAGCTTGTGAAATTTGGCCAGACACAACTCTGTGATTGTTCTGGAGAAAGATTTACACTGCACGGGATCAACTATGTTCAAGATGGTTGGGACAGTCCCAGTCATTTGCAAAGGGACTCCAACTTAATGGAATAGGGGCTCCCGTGACTCCTTCCCCTCTCCAGAACAATACAGCCTGATGCTGGAGGGATGTTACACAGAGAGGGAAGCAGTCCAGAACTGAGAAACAAGCCCTCGCCTATTTGCCCACTGCTCTCCAGGTGCCATTGCCTGAAACACACCTACCCRTGGAGTGGGGTTGGACTAGGTGATGTTAAAAGTCCCTTCCAATCCAAATTATTCTATGATTCAATGATTCTCAGCCCAGCATTCCTTGTAGACATGTACAACCCCTCTCACACACACACACATCTCCATAGCCTCACTGGCATTCTGCCTGCACTCTTTTCTTCCTCCTTACCTTGTTCCAACGTGAACGTTGGAGGTGTTCATTAATGAGTGCTCTGTACTCACTGCCTTAGAGAAGAAAACAACCGCCACAGGCTGAAACAGGCCATCAATCATCAGGCCATTTCCCCTTTCTTCCCGCAATTATCTGTAAAGCAGCAGCTGAATGGGGGCTTCAGAACAGGGTGAGGGGTATGGGAACCATTCATCATGTGCCACTGGAGAATGCTCCTGATCCCTACCAGAAGCAACCAAGGGATAACCAGCAACACTCTTCTCCCTGACCAAGCTGCACTGGATCCTTTAGCCTAAACTGAAAGTGGGGAAAGGATACTATTTAATCCCAACAGCATGTGTGAGTTCGTGAAGTTGCAGCAGTTGATCTGAGACTACCATTTAGAAATTACCAGATGATTAGAAATACTTTATTTTTTAAAAAAACGAGCACCATAAGAATGGCCTTTTGCACAGAAAACAACATTAGCAGACATATAGGTATGAAGATACCTTAGAATGTAAGCCCTGTTTATGGCAGAAATAACCAAACTGTGGACTAAATAAAGTTCAAAAGCAAAGAATTTACTAACTTGAGATGTGTTTATTGCAAATGTGGATAGCTAGGATTACTTATTCATTCCTCTAGAATATGTGACTATATGACTATGTCTTCAGATTTAACTTGTTGGGAGAGGCAACACGAAGCTACTGAAAGTTAAATTATCTTAAATAAATTTAAAATCCTTTGTGTATTAATTTTATCTGTTGTCCTTCACCATTGGTTACTCATATTATACCTTACTTTTAGGATTAGAAAACAGTGGAAATGTGTCTTGTGTATTAGTATGGCAATTATTCCAAGAATAAGGTTTCTCCTAAACCATAGAGAGTGAAAAATGGGTTCAGGGAATGAACAATGGTAGAGACCTCAGCAAACGTTTAACTCCTTCCCTACTGTCTCAGTGCCTTTTKGGTGGTTTCATGTACAATTTTGCAGTATTTATGCCTTAGCTAAAATAAATGAAAAGCAGAGGTTGTTCTTGTGCTTTCTGGCAATTAATTTTACAGTGTTTAATGAGCAAGTCAGAAGAGAAGCATTTTGAACTAAAAGGGAAAAAACTCTGCTGTGATTACACATACCTTGGCATTCTGGCTCATACTGGCTGCCAGCCAAACTAACGGATTCAGCTACCTATGATCAGAACACAGGAAGGTTCAGAAATCAGGTAGAAAAAAATCTGTTTTTGTTGCACATTATTCCTTTGTTCTGATTAATTGTTATAACTGTATTTGAATATAAAGATAAAAAAATAGGTAATGAGGTCATAAAAACCCCTTACGWTGTCTGGGATGAAAATAAAGGACATGCTATCTTCAAGAGTGCCCTCTTTCAAGAATAAATTGGTCATTAGTTTTTGTGAATTTAACCATACTGTATAAACAGCATGACATTTCTGGGGATTAGGTTTCTTGCTCAAGTAGGATTGGTCACTGTGTGATAGAGGATATTGTATTAAGTGTTTCTGAATTTTACATCAAGGTCTGTACTCATTACAATCTTGATAACTCCCAGTTTTCTCTGGATTTACACTGTTAAGAAACAGAAAGCATACATACTTTCAAATCCCTCAAATGGACTTTGGTACATCGATTTTTTTTAGTTTATAATTAGRAGAGTTGTTCCTTCAGCCACAAGTTCCTCATTCCTTGTATTATAAGGACCTTTTTGCTAAGGCAGTTTCCTAATGAGAGAACATCTGTGAGCAAAGGCTGCTCATGTAAGTAAAGGTTTGATGGTTCAGGCCCTTGCCTATTAATGACCCTTCTTGAAAAAAAAATTTATTGTCCCACCAGTGTTTAAATTTAGCACTGCTTGCATATAGAATAATGCATGATCCCTTTTTTCACTGAGATTGATGTCATCATTTGCCAGCCAGACCAAGCACTCCATGAATGCCAATAACCCTGGTATTAATCTGCTCTCTCCCCATGGGATTAAGGCCATCTGTGTAGAAGCCTTTTAGGACTTTACATACTCCCACTACAATAGGTGAAACCCAGTGATTTAAACATGGCTTGAAAACCTAATTACTGTAGAGMCCATGGATTTTATAAACAAAATAAAATAAATTTTTACTTCATAGGCACTGGGCAGCTAAGATCCTGCAAAGATACTAGAAGTGTCCTTCAGAGGTTCTGAGCTGGAATAGCTTTGCTATGGCTGACAATTTTGCTTCCCAGGCTACCCAGCTATGAAGTAGATTTTCTTTCTTTCCCCCACACCTTCTAGAAGAAATACTCTGGGTGATACGGACTCACAATTATTTCAGTTTGAGGAGATGATTCTTTATGGAGGTTAAGGACAATTTYACATATTCATTTCCTATTCTTACTTCTGAAAAAATATTCTTTTCTTGTTCTGGTAAAGAAGAAACCTCCCACATGGGATGGTGAGAATTTAAAAAAGAAAAAAAAAAGGACACATGTGATGCCAGCCAAGGATGGTTACTAGGCTTTTGCTGAATTCAACGGGATGTTAAATGGTACTGGGGGTGGAATATAGGTCCAGACTATAAAGAAATAGGCCTTGAGCCTGCCTGACCAAATACACAGATTTTAATTATAACATCAGAATTCTAAAGCTGCAATATGCATATATCTACTAATGCAAAGTGGATCTGGGTAAAATTAATSCAAAGGGAAGAAAGAAGGATGGTATTTTAACTGTAACTATGCACTAAAAATGTTACTTATTTTATTCATTAGCCAATATATCTAGCCAATATATTTTAAAGGGAAGATCAAAGTAATGACCTTCCACATTAAATCTCTTTGCCTTTCTTAATAGTTTACAGAGTTTTCAGGGAATTCGGAGGAGCAGACTTTGATTATATTTTTAGAGAACATGGCCAGTGGTAGGTGAAACATCAACTGACTGTACCAATGGGTATCAATGAGACAGAAAAAAGACATTTTTGCTGCTTAGTTAGACTGGAGTGAGATTTAAGCATAATGGTCCAGAGTTTAAATCTGATTTCATGTTAACAGACCTTCATGTGCTTCCCCTAACACAGTTCAAATGCATTTCAGAGCCAATTCCACACAACATTCCCTCCAGCTTTTAATATGGAATAAAGCACTTGCTCAGTTAAATTGTGTGACAGGGTCAGATCCAGCCCTGGAGGACGGTGGGCTTGTGCAGCCTCCATCCTGCATCCCTTTTGTGTAACCCAGGGCACTCTCCCATCCCATCAGTGAGAAAAGGGGGAAATCTCCAAGTGAGAGACAGAAACAAGCGCACTTTCCACAGGTCATCCCACGGGCCACAGGCAGAGCAGCCCTCACAAATGCTCGTGTGATACACCTGGATATTTACACAGAGTAGAGCAGCAGCACCGTGGAAGGGACACTTAGGATGACAGTCTGGCAGCTGCTGTCTGCAGGCAGGAGGCTCATAGAGAAGGGACTTGAATTTGAGTCTCTCAGTTCCAGGCAGCACGTCTCACCCTGAGACAGGAGATTTTCTTGTTCATTCCATGCACATAACAACCCTCCCGCTCTCCCTAATGCCCTGGCTTTGTTCCAGGAAGGAAATCTACGAAAGCTGGGAAAGTGTAATGGATGACAAAGCCATTTGCCTCTAGCTCTACTAGAAAAAATCCATGCTCAGTCAACTCCAGCTCACTGTGCTGTTCATCAGCAAAGGACATAGCTCAAATTTTGCCCAGGGCCCTTTATAATTTTTTTTATCAACTACTGTGTGATGAAGGAAGTTAGCAGCACTCATTATTATTCTGCTCCGCTGTTATCTCCCAGGCCCTGAACATCCCAGAGACCCTCATCTTGTTCCCACTTTTCCACTATTGCAATGGTAAGATAAATCCTGATACCAGCTGCTGGAAATGCATTTTTCTTGCATTGTTGCATAGCTGAAAGTATTTGTGGACAATTCTGTTCTTTCAATTTGTCTGTCACCCTACTTGTAGCCAGGATTGTAGCCACTTCTCTTGCAGAAATTTGAATTAATTTTAGAATTTTATTTAAAAATAAAAGTAATTTTTACTAGTTTTGTAACACTTTAACCTTTTTCTTTTAAGACTGTAGTTTGGGTGGGGAGTAAGAATATTAATTTTTAACTAGAGTATCATCCTAAAATTTCATAAGCACCAAGTTTTCTTATGCCCATATTTTCCATACTAGGACCAGACATGTGAAGGTCATATTCCATGAGGTGCTGAGCCCCATGATCAAATCCAACCCAGGATACAAGCAACTGCTCACAGGAAAGGTAAAACTAAGTATGTCATTAATTGTCTGTTGGATTGGATTAAGGAACTTGCAGCAACAGCCCCTCACAGGTGCTTCTTTCCCTCTTTCCCAAAAACCCATGTGGTAAATGGAGCTGTCCAAGCTGCAAAACTGATGCTCTTAACCATGGCAAGAGCCCTCCATCTTAGGAGCTGGATGATCAGTTTTTAAAACAGAAGAGGCTCTGACAGACAAATGAGCTCAAGGTTTTCCCTTCATTGTTCCTGGCATTTTCCTGATACCATGTAGGATGTGCTTGTGAATAATCCTTTTGTACAAAAATAACGTTGTTCCAGAAGTGCTTGTTTTGCCAGTGACATTAGCCAGAAAGCAGTTGTTTACTGTGGTTTCATTTTAAACTTGCTTCACCGCTTTCGTGTATATCAGGCTCTGCCAGAGAACCGTGTAATCTCTGATTACTGGGCTCTTTGGTTTTCTCTCTGTGTCTTTCTGCTAAGTTTTCTTATGCTCTTTGCCATGTCATGTCTGAAATTAGACTGAAAACACTTCAGGAAAGCAACTGAATGATGTGATTTTTATCAAGAGATGCTCTGAGAGATCACAAAACTCTCTCCAAAATAAAATAAAACCAACTGCAGCATCTGGAAATAAGGAGAAAATATCAATGCAATAAACAATGCAATAAACAAAATTGGCCCGATTTTTTTAAGCTCTACAGGAACATGTTTGGGTGTAGTAATGCCCTTGCATGATAGCAGGAGGCTGATTAGCTGTTTTGTACTCAAAGTAAGTATTGGTACCATAACTTTCCTTTGTATWCTTAGATAAGACTATGCCAAGGAATCCTGTTTCCAACTTCTTCTGACCTTCAYGCTTCAGAAGTTAAAATTAGGTCTCTAAATCATTGCCATTATACAAATATTTTCCCTTTCCTTGTGGAGCCAAGGAGTAAAGTTTAGCTAATCTACCKCTCACCGCATTTGAGGGTCATGCTGGTGTAGCATCAGTGGGAAAAACAAAAACTTGGAAAGCAAAGGGAAGACTGAGTTGACAGGACAGGGAAGATAGGGTTTACAGAAAGGGGAAAAATTGGCAAAATTTGACATTTTTATAGAATTATATCTTCTATAGAACAAAAGTGCAGGTGAAATATAGGAGGTGTAGTGTAGAAGTGCCAATCATAAATAGCTATTATTTGGGGAGCAGCATATAACAGTGAGAAGAGACATTTCAAGAAGTTAGAATTACATAACTGGAAGTTATACAACAAAAATATAATTTGTCCTTTCAATCACATAATGTTACATGTGGTTTCAGCTGCTCTAGGTAGAGAAATATGTAGTAATTCTTATAAGAATACAGATTTTGAAATTCTATAAACTGAGATAGCATGAAAAAGCAGAGAAATGTTTTACTTCTCAGATAGGTAGACAGATATCATCTGCTACTTTCAATCCTATGTCTGTCATATTTACTCCCCATGTCTGGGAAAGAGTTGGACATTTACCACAAAGTGTGGTTAAAGTAGGGCATAAATTATCAGGAAGAGGTACTGGGAGAACAGGATGTCTTCCTAATGAGGGGAAATGTAGAAACACAGCTGAGATAGGATAAGAAGATTTATTGTGTGAAGTCTTTTTTAGGAAAACAGCAAGAAGGGAAGGGAAGGGAAGGGAAGGGAAGGGAAGGGAAGGGAAGGGAAGGGAAGGGAAGGGAAGGGAAGGGAAGGGAAGGGATACACTGTAACTTGTCTAATAGAGTGATTGGGAGACCTGGAGGTCTGGTTTATGAGCAAATGAATAGATCTTTAAAGAATGAATTAAAGATCAGACTGTAAAGTACTGACATGGCACAGAACAAATGCTGAGAATTGTAACCTTGTTAGTACAGAAAACAGTGCAACAAATTGCCCAACTAGGATTTCTTCTCCATGGTTGTCAGATGTATAAAGAGTGYGTGCCTGACTGCTGCACTCACAAAACGTAGCATTCAAATCACCTTGAAAGMGATCTTGTTTGCTGGAACCAATAAGCATTTTTTGTTTTATAATTGGGGAAGTGGAAGGGAACAAAGTGGGCTTTGTACTTTTATTTGAGGAAGTGWTTTTCTTGGTAAGGTAGACTTTTAAGGAAGTATGGGTTTCTACAATAATGCACCAAGAACCAAGTTTTGTACCTGTAGGCAAGCAGACCACTGACAGAGGACAAGACTTTTACAGTGTTGTTAAAGGAATGACAAGATATCCTGAAACTTGTTGTTTAAAAGAAGAAGGAGGAGGAAAAGGAGAAAGATAATGAACAGGGAAGAAAAAGGTCAATCTGCTATTTCTAAACAATCCTGTTGTACTATTGAGTGTCTTACAGTTCTTTTATGGGAGGACCATGCTTTCAGTTCCAAGGGCATCTCCAGTTTCTCACAGGCTTGCACCTTGTGGTCTTCTGAGTAACCACTCATAACAATGGTTATTTTTTATTCTATTTCCTACAACATTTGATGACAGAGAAACAAAGGAGTGAGATGTTGTCAGTGAGATGTTTTTAAGCTAAACTACGTATGTTTGAGTCACTGAAATGGTTAGATTGCCTTTCCAGATTAAAACACTTCCAGAAAAAGGGAAAATGAATTTAACTGTTTAGTTTCAGCTGAACACATTTGTATGTTTCATACCAACTTAAAAAAAAAAAAAAAGGACAAGTGGCTTTAACTTAATTTCTTAATTGCATATGGTATTTGCACATTACAAGAAAAGACTAATTAATAACAGGTGTAATTTCAAGCCCAGCTACTTTACAAAGTGTATTTCAGCATAGAYTTCCATTGTGGTTTTTGCTATGACTAGATTAGGACACAACATCAATACCTTCATTTGAGCTGTTCCAGTCTATTATGCAAATTGCATCATATTAAAATCTATTGATACATATTTAATTGGAAGATGACAGCATCTCTTATAAGCTACTTAAACCAAGACCAGCAGCTGAAAAATATCAGCATGAAAGCAATACAAACAAAAATTTTGCAAATCAAAAGAATCTTGCTTACTTGCTGAGATCTTACACTGAACAAAATCACTTCAACCCACAAATAACAATCATGTTAGTGAGTAATTAAAGCAAGGGACAAAGTCAGGACTACAATATTCTATTCCCAATTCAGCTACTGACTCACAGTGTGATTTTGCTCATTTGCTACCTATAAAATGGAAGATGTGATAATGATAATGACAGGGATAATAATGCCTACATAAAAGAAGTGCTAGAATCTCAATGTTTGAAAAGAGCTTTGAGATAGAGSTGCTATATAAACACAGATTATAATTAACTAGGGACCGCAAGCTTGCACAATTTGTACATTCTTTGGGTTTTTAGATTTAAAGAAAGGTGAACTCTGTATATCTGAGATACCATGAGTCCTTTGTTATAACAGCTTATTTGGGAAWTTTTTTTTCACAGCTGCCATTACACTATATAGGAGCCAGGCTTTTAAGAGGACCTAACTATTTGCAAGCCATTAACACAAGAAACTCTAAAGTTCAAAATAATCTCATCACTGTGACTACTGGCTACATCTTGTCTTGTTGTATTCTCATCTCTGTAGATATGTGTAACAATGCATTTMTATGAAAGACAGGAGAACACGAGCACACGAACAAGGAGAAGAGTTTCAGTGCCTTAGTGGATGYTGAGTGCCTGAGGCATAGGTGAGCTCAGAGATTTTCTTATGCTATAAATCCATGCTGCCAAAGTCTCTGAAAATGGTCAAACACTACCCCAACAATCATTTTCATGACCAGTTCAGATATCTGCTCTGGGCACAGTGATATTCTTCTGTTGTTGAAAGCCTTTGAAAATAATGGGTTGCATTGGAACAGAAACCTAGTAAAAATATGGATAAGATACTTTGGAAAGGTGAAGTATGCCATGCTGAAAGGCAAATCAAACAATAGCTCTGGACAGATAATATACTCAACAAAAGTTAGAATAATAATTAGAAGTARATGTACAGATTATAGAACTTTGTAGGCCACAGCACAGTATCACTGTAAAACAGTCAAAGGCATCTGCAAAGGCACACTGTCTCTTTTTCTTATATAATCAATTAGATGTTTTTAAAGCTAAAAAAGAACAGTCTGTAAGTAATCTTTGTGTGCAAACAAATGATTAGTGCAGAGGAACAGCAAAACCATCTTTTAATAGCTTGCTTTGTAGGAAAAACATGTACGGGACTAGATTTGTGTAAGGCAGGCAGACTACAGGAACATAATGTGATCCTAAAGGGATTTTTTAAAGTATCCATTTTTCTGAAAGATATTCCAGTGCATGACATTACAAATCCATTTCAATTTCCCCCCAAAACATAGAAATCTCTCAGACCATCATGAAATGGAAAATGTTCTAAGAAGAGGCTGTGAGAAAATGGTTTGATTTTTCTAAGCTAATTATGTTTTATTCTCATTAATTAGGTTACAGGGACTAGAATTCCCCACCAAGTCAATATCATGATACTAAGGCAGGGATCATACTCTACAAGAACACAATTTGATTAAAGGGCTAACAAGGTAAAGCAATTCAGTTAAGGCCACAGAAAGGGTCAGTGGCAGAAGAAGAGCAGTCCCTGGATTGCAGCATTTGTGATGTACATATGGAGCCTAAAGACAATGCTTCCAGCATGAGCTGGCAGGCCATTGCAAACCTAAAAACCTTATAAAGCTGTGATATCTTGCGTGCCATGTAGCTGCCCTGCCATGTTAGCTTTCTTTGCCCCTCTTCCCTCTTTTTAGCCAGGTCTCTTGAGCAACATCCTCCTCATTTCATATCTCCATTTTGTGTTTAGAATTTCAGAGCTGGAGAGCAGTTAGCTGGTGGCACGAATAACCACAGGGTCCCAAGGAGAGTTACARGGAAGAAAGGGCATGATGGACAGCAAGCATGTCACTCAGTGTCGTAGGATTTCTCACTGATGAAAGATTTTGTTTTGTGGCAAGGACTCCAAAAAATGCTCACATTTCTGTGGAAAAGTATAGAATGCTGCAGCTTTCCTCCTAAAAAAAAAATTAATAAATCCAAATGCTATTAAGCAAGCAATGATTATGTGTCACTGAGTAAGAAAGATTGAGAGGAAATGTGTTTCATGAAGATTCTATTCTGTAGCTGCATTTTAGTCTCTCCTGAACATCTGTGTGAAATGCTCAGCACCATTCTCAGCAACAGCCTAGATATTGCATGCATGAGGGTCGTTTTCATGTTCTTAATTGAGCAGGAAGTATGATGCTTCTGTGATTTTTTAGTGGCATTACTGGGGAACAGGATCTTGGGAGAGATTTCTGAGGACAGCAAGTGGGATAAACCCAGACAGAACTGATGTAAAACATGAAATGTAAAACATAAAACTTCTGTGGGTGGAAAAGAGACATTTGTGCTGTTGTACTAAACACAATGTTTGCCGGGATTTTTGCCCATGGAACACTGAGGACTATGGGAATATGTGAGGACCCCAAATCCATGGTGATGACCAACAATTCCCTTATTTGTACCCACGATAAGGGCTCACATCATTTGCTCCTCAGAACCCYTTTGCCACTTTTGTTTTTCTATATTAAAATATCTAAAACATCACAYTTGGCATGGCTTGCAATAAGAAGGAAATTGTTTCTTCGCTTCCAGAGATGATCCAAAACCATAAAGAAGAGTTGCAATGAAAGCCTTAGAGACTGTGGTTAGGCTGTGTCCAATGATTGTTTCATGCTATATTGATCCAGGCACTGCTCTTCTCAGCTCAGAAAATGGTTGATTTCCTATTTTTCAGCCTCGTTTTGCCATGACCCTCTTGAGGAAAGCTGAGTAGGAGGCACAGAAATGTGAGTGTCAATGGRGAGTGTTCATTTGTGAGGGTGGCTGGGCAGCATCCAAATGAGCATAGTCAATATTTTATGAAAAGAGCCTTACAGAAGATCCACTGCCTTTTCTTTCTATCCAGGCTGGTGTGCTCCTTTTGCCTCATCACAGCTTGCTTCAAGCTTCATTCACATTCTTCCTAACATCCTCAGCAGCCAGCTGGCCTGACTGCTTCCATCCTTTTTTTCAGTGCCACTGCTGAGTCTCTCCAGGAGTTTCCAGGCCCTGTGTCTGATCCCAAATCCCTGCAACGTGACTGGGGGAGCTTTGTAGGCTGGATGTGTCATGTGCCCATCACYGGATCTCATACCCACTTCAGTGGTAGTCTCTCCATTCTGAAAATTGTGTGTCTGAAGCCTTGGGAACACTCCAGATTTGTTAAGCCATAGAGGAATAAGGCCTGTGATTTCAAGGCAGTGGAGTCAGGATGCAGGGATCACAGTTCCTGTAAATGGCATACATGCACTGATGAGAATTTCTACAGCTGAACAATGCATACAWGGTGTTTTAGATATGGTCTGATGTAGGTGAAAAATGACCTAAAGTTCAAGAAGAAGCGCTGAAAGCGTTAGCTACACAATTTTAGATTCCCAAGGCCGCTAGCTGAAATACGTTCTCAGCTTCTTGTCAGGGATCAATGCCAGCTGCCTGGGGAGCTGCTGAGCCTCCAGTGCCACTCTTGCATTTCCAATTATCATTGCCACCATGGAGAAACTATTTGGCATATTACTGCACAAGGGGCTAAGGACTGCAAGAATGTTCATGCACTTATTCTTCAAATGTAGCAACTAAGGTATTTCTATTACTTCTAGCTCTTTGGAATGTGTCCTGTRTTCTGGCCTGGGCTTTCTTCCCTCAGTGACCTCTTCTAGCTTCTGAGTCATTGCCCTGCAACAATATCAAGATTCCAAATGAGCAAATGAACGCAGTTCTCACCACCGTATTCTGGTTGCTCCATCTTTGGTTTGCTCTGCCTGCTCATCCCTCATATCCTACACATAAGGCAGATTTCTCAGCRTCTTCGACTTACTTCCTCTATGGATGGTATTTCTCAGGTTGTCAGTTCCACATCATCTCCAAATCTGCACATCTTGCTCTACATTTCCTTCTGCAAGATAACCACTACCTCCTAAATATAGCAGAAACAGAACAGGCTCAACATATTGCCACTTGTCACTCATATCCCACTGTCTCTCTCTACCCCTCTGTCCCATTTGCCATCTCTGGTTTATGTTAGCAAACCAACTGAGCATTTCATCACCAGTGTTCATTTGTTAACCTTACAGATTACTCTCTCAGTGGGCACTGAAAGCTATCCACAAGTCCTTGTGAAGGATGCCCACACATTCACCCTGTTCTGTTCTCATTTTTGTCACTTGGGTGAGATGAGCCAACATGGCCAAGTTTGAACTTCTTTCTTCTGCCTGTGCTGAGAGTGTCTGACTAAACTGTGTCTGTCCAAGTGTTCGATATTTGCCCCTCACTAGCTTTGTTGAGTCTTAGAACAATAGCCAGAAAAAGGCTGTAYAATTATCACTTCTTTTGAATTTTTTTTAATCTTAGAAGCCAAAGTAGATATCTGTTCTCTAAGTGCAATAGGCTCAATCTTCAACTGGCATCAGATCAATAGAGCTGCACAGTTTTTAGCGCAGTATAAGTTTTCTGTGTCTTCAGCTTCTAGTACACCTATCACTGCATAATCTGAGATCTGTGAACTGTTCATGTCACTTTAACAGGTACCACTTGTTACTGAGCATACACAYGCTCACTGCTGAGCTGAAATTTGGCATGTAGCAGCTTCGGATCTCTGAAGTTGGTTTAAGTTAACACATTTTTATCTTACAGCCAGGAACCCACACATTTAGGAAGCCTCAAATTATGAATGGTAATTTATTAAGTGGCAGGACCAAATCACTTTCAGTTAGTGCCTATATTTTATMAGCAAACTACTCTGTCTCTTCCATTTCTATTGGGAAACTTAAGGTCTGTACCAAAGTGCACTCTTGGAGTTTTGTTTGACTCTGGCTGTGTTTCTAATCCTTCAGTCTTCATAGATTTTTATCACCACAGGCTTCTTGAAGCACACATAGCAGACAGCATGAATCTTCTGTTCTGCTTTGGTTTAAATACACACTTCTTGTACTGCTTTCTTAGTAAAACCTTTTACGTTTGGGTACTGGAAGATACAAATGAACACTCTCTCTCTGAAGTGTCAAAGTCTATGCTTGACTGTGATGCTGAGGTGAAAGGAGCAAGACAGGTTTGTTGCCATTTCTGTCTGCAAATGTCARAAATTCCACAAGTGATTGTCTATAAAGGAATTACAGAACATGTTCCCTGGGTGTTGACAAACACATTTACTTAGATTACATTATTTTCTTATTGTGGGTGAGTGCTTACTTTTCTCTAAGTAAGGGAGAACAGGATGGCCCAGGAATTCTGCTTCTCTGCACCTGCTCCCYCAGCAAGTCTGGAGGAACCAGCTTTGGAAATATTTTGAGTGAACACATTTTGGCTGCCCACAGAATATTTTGGAAAGAGGATCTTCTTCATGATGGAAAGGCATGTCAGACAATTCCCCATGGCAGAGTGAGGCAGAGGGACGCTTTCTTAGGCCTCTCCAGGTCTGACCTTGCTGGAGACAAATTCAGTTTCAGGCGTCTCTGCGTGAGATCTGACCACTCAGAACAGAGCCTGAGCATCAACTCCAGACACACCAGAAAATGGGTGTGGGCATTTGGGACAGAGGGACAAATGCTTGAGCAACCAGCAGCTCTGCTCAGACCTGCATTTCCAGCCAGCTTAAGCCATGGACCATTTACTGTATACCCTGCCACGGCATTTTCACCTTCTTTGTTCTGGAAGTAATATTAACTCACCTAGTAATATGCCAGTCCATGTTCTGATAGTAATTTTACCTGAAACATTTTGTCCTTCTTCCAGCCACCAGCCCCTATGAAATTTCTGAGGTTTGATGTGATTTACTGGGAAATACAATCGTGTCAGGAGACCATGCTGCCTGATTTTCCCTAAAGAGTTTTTGGGATCTTCCCCTATATGATCTCAGTTGATTTAAATCAACTGAGGCTCTGTATTCTCTGTATTTTCTGGAGGCTCTGTATTAACTCACAAACCTCTAGCTGTTTTCTTAATTGGTTGAATCAGTGCCCATATTTGTGAGCCTGAAATAKCTTTACCACTTTTGTTTCCACTTCTGAATACAATTTGGAAGTTATTTCCAAATGTTGTTATACTCTCATATCTTGTTTTGTGCACTGTTGCTTATACCCTCTTTGGAAGCTTTGACTTCAGTACATTTGCTGACCAAAATGCATTTCTTCCTGTTGATAAAATACATATTGTTTTATGATGCTAGGATACTGGTATCTGTTGAGCTCTAAGCAACTTATCAAGATCAAAGGAAGAATCAGATTCTTATTTGCACAAGAAAGGCAATAACAGTCAATGCTAACAACATTAGCGGGGGTGATGTTAAATGTCATGTCTTAAAACAACCTAGCTTTCAGAGATTAGAATGGTATCAAATGTGTGGGCCATATAATCTGCCCACTGCATAGTTCATAACACTCATATCTGAAGCACATCCTCCCAGCTTTTGTTAGGATCCAGCTACCTCCTTGGGAAAAACAGTACAAGCAAAACCACAGAAGCAATGTGAGCAACTTCTGCTCTTGTTGCATTCTCCCCTCTGCTCTGCAGTACAATCCACTTAGCTGGATGTCYACTAAATGGATGAATATGGGCCAGAGAAAGCTCCCAAGTAGACTGTCAGACTGAGGTAGGGTCTGTGCATGACTCTCTTTCTGCCTGTAAGATTATTTTGCAAGGATGTCTGTTGTTAATATGTCCTATGGCAGCAAAGAGAGTTTATTTCTGATCTGGGATGAGCCCTTTGCACTGCCAATTGATAATGCAAAGGAATGTTAAAGCCAATTTGTTAACTTCTTCCAACCTTTGTTTCAATGCAGGGAAACATATCTGTGTTTGATCAGCCAAAATTTACAAACCCTGCACTCAGATTCTGCTTTGATCTTCCTTTGATCATACACTTCCCAGGAAAAAGGAACTTGCTTGCACTTAGGGTTTGACTGCAGAACAATGAAGCAGACACACTGAGCAGAAGGTGGACAACACATTGTGTTGATTCTAATTAGTAAGCAGTTCAGTTCAGATAAATACATATACACATAATTAAAAAAAAGTTATATATAACATAGGTGTAAATAGAAATAAACATATATAATTTGAAAGACCATGGRCACACACAAAAAAGGGATATTCTCTAGTATTTTTAAAATCCAAGTTTCTACTCTGACTTGGCTAATGGTCAGTGAKATATTTAGAATATATTGTTGCAATGGGTTCTTTCCTTAGCTTTATACCTTATCTTATGGCTGAGGGTATAACTGAGGAAGATGTAAATTTACTTG
Organism: Malurus melanocephalus; assembly: GCF_030028575.1. Taxonomy (NCBI): domain Eukaryota; kingdom Metazoa; phylum Chordata; class Aves; order Passeriformes; family Maluridae; genus Malurus; species Malurus melanocephalus. Next base: position 259,622 of record NW_026623325.1, on the reverse strand, counting down.
TGGATGAACAAACTTCATAATGTGAAGAAAATCCATCCCTTTCTCCATCCTAGACGAAGCCACTGTAAAATGTGACTTCTCAGCCTGGAATTGTCATTGAGCTCAGTAGTGGCTAACTGCATTTTTTGCTGTTATAGTTCTTATTTTGTGGAACACTAGAAAGCAAAAATAATTTAGGAACACAACAATGTTTTCCTGGTTGGATGGTGAGGTAAATGAGAAGCCGCGCTTCAGGGAACATCTGCCATGTCTAGAACCCAAACCAAATCACAACATATTCACAGACACAGAACCCCAGCAAMGCCCTTGTCCTTTCCCAGCTGCAGCTTGCACAGCTGTGGACACCAGTGCAAAGCTCTGCCCCACACCATGGAGCAAGAGCAGCAACAAAAGAGATGTCTAAGATACTTATGTTGAAAGTCAGTAAATGAGTTAGAAACCTGGTTTTCCAAAGCAAACATTGATTTTTCAGGTGAGTGCTCATAACATCTYACATTAGGATTCCAGGACATGTATCTCTGGATGAACTTGCTCTCCAGGCCTTCTAATATTTATTTCTCTTAGGAGAGGAGAAGGATGTTCTTCATTCTCTGAAGTTCAAACCAGTCAAGGGAGTCAATTGTGCCTTTTAGATAACTTTACCTCCCTGTCTCAAGGCAACCTAACTTTACTTTCTTAAATACCTGGCTAAGATCTTACAGCAGAAATTAGGTCGTGTTTGCTGATGTTTGGTAGTGGCCAAACGCACAGGACAGCAAAGGAACAGAAAGGTCACTAGGGTTGATCTTGTGGAAATATAATTCAAAGTAATTTCAGAAGCATTGCTTAATGTACCTTTCAAACTGGAACAACACTGCAGAACACATCAGGAAGAAATTACGGGGCAATTCTAGCAGTGTTTAAACCTGTTATACCCAGATTGTCTTCTGATAGAGGCACATAGGCATAAGATTGTCACACTCTGGCACCACATCCTTTGGGGACCTTTAATACATCCTGACAAAAATCAAATGCCCATGACAAACTGAAAACAAAAAACTAAGAAAACAAATATGATAAAACTCATTCTTCCTGCGCTGTCTGAAAGCTGCTATAACATTCATCATAAATTGTCTTGCAAAGTCTTGAGATTTAGAAGCAGCAGTGATRGCCACATTCCACCACATCTCCTGCACCATCAAGTGGTTAGAATCACACACCACAGGTGTGTGGAGGTGCTGAGAGGGGAAGGAGACAGCCATGCCTTTTGTCTGTCCTTCTGCCACTGCTGAACAGCAAAGCAAACGTGGCACTGTCTCAGCATTTAAAAAAGAATGAAGAAAGTTCTTACTAATCACAATGCTTTACATTTAGCTTCTAAACTGGGAAAACCACAAAAACAATTGAAAAAGTCTTCACAAGAAATAGTCACTTCATTTGCAGAGAATAATGGGATGATGAGCAATAACAGGCAGGATTTATAAAGAATTGATCTTGCCTGACAAAGATAACACTTTTTTCTGGAATTACCAAATTAATGGATGAGTGGAACAGAATGAAAGTAATACTCCTGGATTTAAGCCATTTTTTTAAACAATTGGTCTGGTCATCCTCTGCATCAAAGCCAGGCAGCTACACTAACATAAAACTAGAGAGCATGAGAATGCAAGATTGTCTTCTGTGTTTCCCAAAAATGTCCTTAAAAAGCTTGACTGAACCTGCTTGTGCAAAAAAAAAAAAAAAAAAAAAAAATTAATTTGGTCTGAAGTCTGGAATGAAGGACCAAAACAAGGCTAATAGACAAAGAGAAGAGCACCAGTTTATAGGGAGGACGGATAAAATATTTAAGGATCAGTCCTTGGCCTTGCCTTATTTAATGCTTCCAGTAATCACAGAATTACAGAATCATCTGAGTTGGAATGAGCTCAAAAGACAAGTAAAAAAGTACACAAATGAAATCCATAGGCGCTCTAATATCTTGTGAGGAGTCATAAAAAAAAAAAAAAAAAAAAAAACAGAGAGGCCAAAGGCATGGGACAGGGTAACACAGGCCAAATATAACAGAACAAGGATCACCTTGGAAAAATACCGTAAAGGGCAAGCACTAGAGAAGGGAAAATTATCTTGGAAGATGATTTCTATTAGAGGAAGGTTCTTTGATGACAGAAACTTCATAAGGGCTAGGAGGATAAAACCCAGCAAGTTACTTTTAAGCATCTAAGAAATATGGTAGTAGAAAAGGTCAATGTKCTTTGTGCGTGTGTATGCAAAGATGCAGTGGTACAGAGAAGCAAGAATTGCTCTCTGCAAGACTGAGATGGAATGTGTGGGGAATATTGCTTCATTTCTAGTGAGATTTTTTCAGACTACAGGGAGTTTAAAGAACCACAGCACAAATAAAAGCACTAGAAGAGCTGGTGCCCAAGGAGTGATTAAATTAGAAATGCATAGATTGAGCAGTGACCAAGTACGTGACACTAACGTTGAAAAGGCGCAATTAGAAAGCAAGAAAGGAATGGGAACAGAGGCAGCAGCAGGAGCAAAAAGTCAGCAAGAGAAGGTTTACAAGAGAGATGCAGAGGGTTTTCATCTCCAGACCAATTTTGATGGATATAACAGACATAACAGCCACACAGCCTGGCCTTGGCTAGAGATCCATGCCAGACTCATTGTGCTGAGTCTTCCTACWACCCTTACCCTTTTGATTGTACCTTGGGCTCAGTTCTTGGTGTCCTGGCTCTTGCTCTGATTGCCCTGGCCTTGTTCCCTTCCAGTCAGCTCTCTCTTGGTGTTGAGCCAGATGCTGAGCATATTCTTGTTTGAGATGCTATCCCGTAACAAAGAGGTCAGACCTCACTCCCACCAGGACATATTTCCACAGGAMCTATTTCCCTCCCAAACACACAGTATTTACAGTGATTTCTGCATTGGTATTATTTCAAGGTCTCAAGAGATTTTTCTGGGTATTTCTCATATAGACCTAATTGAGATTCTCTCCAAGCCTATTTCCGGTATGAAAGAAGATGCAAAATTTGCAGGTAAAATTGTGTTCCTAATACAATGAGGAATGGGAGTCTAGTGAAAAGAAATAGGCAAAGCCTAGGAGTGATATTAAAATCTGTCAAAGAATGCACTGGGGTAAAATGGAAATTTTACAGGAAGTGGAAGCCTATGGAGTGTTCGGCACAAGTCAATAAACGTGAAGGCTGACACACTAGAAAARATGACCAAAGCATTTAGATGGAGACAAGGTTAAAGCAGACACAGAGAATTTTCTGAAGGGTTAGGTCCAACATTGGTAGGTCATGTAAAGAAAGATGAAGAAAATGSTTTTTCTTCATCCTAAAATACTCAAACATGGTCTTATCTTATTCCCTGTCTCTCAAGATGCAGCCTTTATGGTCACTGTATGCATGAAGGGTCAGAGATTTCTGGTGAAGAAAAACCCCAAGAAGCTTCTCTCAAACATTTTCTCACTGGAAATAGCTCCCTACTTCCATAATCCTCCTTTTATAGAATGAATTTTAATAGGTATCTTTTTTCTTTTGTTCTTCCTGGCTGCTTCAGTTTCCTTGTGGCTTTGCCTTTGTTTTCTTTTTCACATTCTTTCCATTCTGCTGCATTATGAATTCTCATTTTACTTGCTGAAAGTTAAAGCTACTGTACATATATTTAGAATACATGGGGGTGTATGTGGATACAGATATTAATAGATACATAAGCATCGCATAGCTCTCATTACTGCTCCAATATTATTAATTTTATTCACCATATGTCATGCTATACAGTTCTCACCTTCACTAACTTTATATGGCTGTTTGCACATGGTCCATTAAAAACAAAATACAATATCTAGTATTTCAGTATTCAGGATATTTTCTTGGCTCAAATGTGATACAAAGAACCTGGTAATAAAAGAATATCAAACTAATGTGACTCAAGTTTGCCCTGAAGAGAAAATTTCATGATAACTAAAGCAGCACCAGCATAAAGCTGTTTTATCACATTTAAACAATGGGCAAAGACATCAGCATAGACAATGAGAAAACAGGTTATATCCTGCTCATCAGAGAGAATTCATGTTCATTTTCATTCCACAGCATTTGTCCTTTTTTTGTGCATCTTAAGGCCAAGAAAAAAAACWCTTTACAGTCATCCAGTACTTTATATATCATAGCATTTGAATACTTTGTTCTGCATGAATGGCTGATGTACATAAAACTAGCACATCCTTCTGTATTTTAAAACTTCATTTTACATGAWGACACTGGACAGAACACAGCATATTGCCATAATAGGCAGGAACTGATGTTTTAAGAATTCAGCTCTGCAAGTAATAAGAAGTAAGTTAAAAAGCAGGAATAAATTGCCTTTTGATATAATTCAGAACCTCACAGCCAGATACTGTGTTTCATTTTGATCTCTATGCACTGCACTTTCAGCTCCATTTTCTACAGCATTATAATCATTCAGCCATTAATATTTCTCATCCTTTTCTAAACCTCACACCAGATAAAATCAGCCCCTGGRGAACATCTCCAGAGAAGGAGATATTGTGGCAGTACAGAGCAAAGAGGTTTCCCCGTACCACTATGCATGGTCGTAAAAGGAGGGAGGAACCAGCAGTTTTTAACCCACATCCTCCAGCAGCTGCATGCACATACCTTGCTCGGCAGGATGCAATCACAGCCATGTATCAGCCCCATTAGGATCCCGACTGCAAATCTCTGATTGTCATGGAGACTGTTTCAAAGTCTTGCTGCGCTTCAGCAGCAGCAGCAGAGGACAATAGAACTTGATCTTAAATGGCTGAAAAGAAAGCAACTGAGCTCGGTATAAAAGGGAAGGAGCTGCGGCTGAAAGGGGTACGAGTGCAGCAAGACACACTTCCAGCTACTGCAGAGGGTTAGAGGGGCAAGCTAGAGCAACCTTCCAGAGGCRTATAATTGTGCCTTCAAGATAAACACAGGAAGAGTGTTCTCRAGGATAGCACATTTCTCCTTCTCCTTTCTCCCCCTCAAGCTAAGCTGCTGGGGTGGTTTAGATTAAATGTGTTAATTAGGAAACTATTTAGTTYATGAGGTCTTCTGCTTTCTCATTCCTGTGGGCATTGTAAACATAGCAAGTACTGGAGTAAGTGATACACAGTGACTTGGAACAACAGATAGGCAGAGACACAGGCAAGTGCAAGGCAGAAATAGAGTTGATGGTTTGCAAGACCTGAGGCAAAGAAGAGTGAGGAGTGACCTTTGGGTCAAAGAGCAAATTTGCTACAGATTGCAMTTTATGGCCATCCATAAGCTATTTTCATGTCAGGTCGGATCTCAGAAGAAACTGGAGTAAAAGGTGCAATTGAGCAACGTAAAATGCAAAAAAATATAAAATGCAAAATGCAAATGAGAAACCAACTGGGTTGAATCACATCTCAGAAAAAGCAGTCGTCAGACCAAACTGTCACTGTAAGTGTACTTAATAAAATCAAAGTAAAAACCTCTGAAAAATTGGCTGGTGACCTGACTGTCAAGATCTATTTTCATGCTGCCAAAAAAAAAAAAAATCACAGCATTTCTCCAAGGACTGAGCAAAAGTATTGTGGGTGATTCCAAAGTTTTGATCTGAATCAGTACTTTGAAAATGTGAAGGACACCATCACTTGCAAAAGGGGAGAAAAAGGTTGCACAGAAATCAGAGAAATAGTAGAGCAAAAGATGATTCCACAAGCTTCTTCCATAGCGTTTAGAGCAAACTTGATGTAAGAAGCAGATCTGCTGTGGAACAAACCAACATGCTGGAAAACCATGCTCTGAGTAAAAATGAAATATTTTCCTTTGAAAAATGAAAGTGAGTTTGATCAGCACATATGCAATACCATGGTAATAGGCAAAGCTAGCTTCAAATTTCCTGGGAATATCCTAGGCAAAATTCTGCATGAAAACTTCATTGCTTGCTCTTGCAAGGATACAATCCTTTGGGGGGAGAAAATTCCTCTATCAGATCCTTTCTCAAGAAAGACGTGGAGGAACAGGAGCATGAGATAAAATTACTGGYAATGTCTGMCAAAAGAAAAAAAMTRCAGAAATTAAGAGAGTGACAACAGMGTGACATTTTAAAGAAAAATGTTAAGATCAAGTCACCCTACACAAACCCAACAGCTTCCTGGTGCTGTCTGTGACCTGGAAAAGCAGTTGACTATAGGCAAAGCAAAAGGAAAAAAATTGGAGAGAATTAGTTTAGGTTCTGCTTAGGAGTCTAGAAGCTGTGTTCAGGAGCTGTGTGGGCCTCAGCTTGGGATGATGAAATAGCCTGCAGAGAARTCACTTTGCTGTCAGTGACCATCAGGACCAGCAGGACACCATCCACACCAGCATTAGATGATGACACTGTGCTTATGTGGAATGTTAATTCAGTTGAGAGGGAAAATGCCACCTAATGAACAGAGAAATAATGATTAAGGTCCACTACCTTGAGCAGGAACACCCTAGCTGGTGTCTGCAGACTTCTGAAGGTTGCAGGACTACTCTGTTTTATTTGTACACAGAGAAAGGGTACCAGTAAGTAGGTAAGAATCAGTTCTGRGATGCTGAATTTTGCATTCTCCATTTTCCTTTCTCTGTGCTGGGTCATGCAGCTGAAAGTAGGTTGTCATGTTTGAAAATTCAAAACCTCACTTATTTACCAATCTGCTGTGCTGGTTTCCATGCCTGGGAGCAATGCCTGAGAAGACACTGCAGATCACAGAGTATGGTGGGGCAGAAACCAACATTGTGTGAGAGGGTTGGATTGTCCGTGTGAGACATTTCATTTAATTCTGAGACAGATTCACTTTGGGGGCCTCTTCCTAAGAGATCATTTTATGTATATGACAGAACCCAAATTCCCCTACTTCCTCTCATATGGATGAGGCGCCCTGTAAAATAAATATCAGTTACAYAGTAAATTACCTTTACTATACTGTGCACAATTCTTTTTTTTTTTTTTATTCAGTCAATTACCTGGCTTCACGTAGAGAAAATTAGCAGTGGTATAATTTCCCCTGTCTCTTGTGGACAAAATTATACTGTTTTACACGTCAGACACCTGTGGGGTGAGTGGTGCCCAGGAATGCTGTGGAGCTTTCAATGCCTGTCTGTTCCCTATCTTTTTGACCCAAGCACAGAGCTGYAGACAGTTTGTTCAGAAATAACACACCTCCCACATGGGAGGGCTGGTTACAGCTCTCATTAACATGTAAGAAATACCATATTGAGACAAAAAAAATATCAATTTTATTCTCTCTATTCACAGAGCAAAACTGCTCACGCAGAAGATGATTGTATTAATAAACATTTTGGCACCTCTTCTGTGAGGAAAGGGTRAWAGAATTGGGATTGTTCARCCTGGAGAAGAGAAGGATTTGGGGTGACTTAATTTGGTCTTCCAGYACCTGAAGGGAGCTTACAAGAAAGATGGAGAGAGACTATTTCCAAGGGCATGTAGTGACAGGACAAGGAGGGCAGGTTTAGAACAGATATTGGGAAGAGATTCATTACTTTCTGAGGGTGGTGAGGCTCTGGAACACGTTGCCCAGAGAAGTTATGRATGCCCCATCCCTGGAAGYRCTCAAGGCCAGGCTGGATGGGGCTCTGAGCACTGTCAGCTAGTGAAAGGTGTTACTGACACAGCAGCGGGGTTGGAGCAAGGTGATCCTTGAGGTCCTTTCCAATACAAGCTATGCTGTGATTCTGTGAAATTAAAACTCTGAAAGACAGCACAAGAAGGCTGCTGGAGACCACGCAAATCCACGTGAAGCAGATGACAGCAGCAAGGTACTGAAAAAGACAATATAAGCGGATCAAAATGAGATTTGCAGATGAGCAATGTGATAATGTGATTAGATGCACAAAATACTGAGGATTTTATGGGTTTTACCTTGAATTTTTCTGAGAAAATCAGTCAACAAGAAAATCAGTTTTCTTAYGCATTAAAACCTGTACTTTTGCAGGCACCACAAAGCTCAAACCCCACTTAACTCTGAGATTTCCTCAGAGAAGGATAATATGTCACTCTGTCAAATTTCTAAGGAAAAAAATCTTAGCTTTATCCCCAAAGTGAGCAGTTTTGAGAGGTGCCCAGCAAGGGCTGCCTGGTCCTGGAGTTGTGGTGCACTTGCAGTGGCCAACACACACATTCCAGCAGAGAGAGATGGCTGATCCAGGGACAGGKGTGCAGGAGGTGCATCAATCTTCAATCTAGAGAGATTCACAGATCATTGTTCCCAAAAGTGGAAGAGCTTTTAGAAGCTTTGCAGCATTGAAGGCAACGGTAATTTCACTCCTACCTCCAGCACGGTTTGGAAAGGATTCTTTTCTGTACTGCCTTCGGGTAACACAAGAACAGCAAATGAACTTGAAGAATTCTGGTTTTCCTTTTCAGCATGCACAACACATGCTGGCTGCTCAGGACTCATCGTGGAAGGTCTGCTGACTGATTCAGGAAGGACAGGAGTCCGTGTTTTGTCTCCATAGAACACCCATGGCAGGTAAATATCACTGTCCGTGTGCAGCACATGTGCAAGGTGAAGAGAGGAAGCAAGGCTGAAGAGGAAAAGCAAAACCCTCTCAAGTCTGGCCAGGCTGGGGACCCATTCCTGGTGCTGGGAACCAGTGGTGCCTCCCACCACAGCCAGGCTGTCCCCAGCCCTTTCCCTTACCTGACCACTGCCATGGGGGTTGCACATTCCCACCCTGGCTCTGACACTGATGGCTGCTTGGTTTGTGAGCAGCTCTGGCATAAGCAAACTTTCCTCTCTGTAGTTTGCACAGCAACTTCTTGAAAGCAAAACTGAAATCTGCTTTGCAAAATAACTTTTTTAAGTGACACATTTTTTTTTTAAATCCTCAACACATTCCACCCCTCTTGACACATTCCACCTCTCTAACCCTCACAATACTTTAAAAAGCCAGAGCTTTTGTTATTTCACTGCACACACTGACTTTTCCCTCAAATGTATAGATTTATGATGGAATACAACAGCTGCTAAAATGCTATGCACAATTAGCAATACTGGAAGCTTGTTTTCCACAGTATTTCAAATCAATTGAGATACAGGACTGGACAGATTCCTGGATTTTTAATAGCCTAGCTGCAGAACAAGGGGGAAAATATTATGATTGCATCAGGTAGACTCTTTTTAAAATTTGGTTTTGCAGTTCTCATCATCCCTGAAACTAACACGTGTGTTCTATGGTCTCTGTRACCTAATGCCATTAAATAAACCAGTGGAGCGTGCTTTCATCATTATACTCCTTTCAACTCTGGTCAGTGCTAGCTCAAAAATCACACAGAAAGTGAACTGCATGACAGAAAGACAACAAAAGGATTAGAGTTAATGAAAGGTTTTAGGACTTTTTAATTTCTCTTGGGGAGAGATTAATTGTATCAGTACCTTCTGAGGAGTGCTTCTCCTATAGGTGACACATGGAAAGAGGCTCTGCCCGCAGGCCACGTAGGATTTATTGCATAGGTCAAACCAAACTGTAAACACCAGGAGACTAATAGTGAGAGCTTAGGTCTGTGCACCACTGGTGTCTTGGTTTTGATTAGATTAATTCCCCAGTCAGTCATTGGTCTGCTGTTTTGAACCAAGTTTCTCCTTAGAGTGGAAACCTGAAGAAAAAGGTTTGAACAGAGGGACAAGGCATGTGTCCCAAAGCAAAAGAAGTGGTCACAAGGTGTGAGCAGAGCGCAGACACAGGGGCTGCAGCCTCCCTGGATACTCCTTGAATATAATCAGGCAAGGCACTGTGTCATGTCCCAGAGCTGGAGCACTGCTCATCACCAGTGGGATCCTTCTCCCCACCAAGCAGCTGGCAGCCATCCCCATCACACATTCCAGAGGACACAGTGAGCTGAGCCCAGGCCAGGGATGGGAGCTCTAATGTACACACCTTGATTAGGGGCCAAACAGATTAAATGAAGAATTTAATTCCCTTGGTGTAGTTGACATCCACGCAAAGTATGCAGCGTTTTTCGGTAATAAATATTTTTATGATGTTTCAATTGAAGCTGAAACCAGAAAGAAATGGCATAATGTGAGGGTGGCTTAGATACACAGGATGAGTAGCAGAGGTTTCTGGGGCCCAAGGACCTGCTGGCCAGGCAAAATCCCTGGAGTCTCCATCATCACCAGCACTTGAGACAGCTGTTGGGGCACCACGCTGCCACAAGGCCAYGTTGTTTAGGAGCGTCTCTCCTTCTCACATTTGCATTTAATCCCACCACAAAGAGGATTGATAGAGATGAGAAAYATCTGTGCAGTTCCCCAGCCCAAATGCATCACCATTTCACTGGGCAGCAAGGCTGGTCAGTGCCCAGGAAAGGGGCCAAATCCACACAAATCCAGATGCAAAACTCTGAAGAAACACCCAAACCTTGTACTTGAAAATATTAAAAATCAAAGTTCAATCTTATTTCTAAGATTTTTCCTTCCATTCCCTCTCCAGAGAAGCTCTCAGTCCTTTGACAACTGTCACTTAATTTACCTCAGTAATTGCACTGAAGTTCATTTCCTGCATTTGCAGTTTTTTGAGGCCGTTGTTTGCTGTTGGCTTCACAGATGATTTTTTTTTTCTCCCATTCATCTTTTCCCCTAGTTCCACTTCATAGTCACAGCCTGGCAGGATTTGTCTTTTCCAGACTCTGCTTCAGTCCCCTCTTGTTCGGTATTATTTCACACCATCACAAATCCTSCATTTGCATCTTGCAGGCAATGAGATTGTTATGGATAACTGGCTTTGCTGTTCCACAGGCAGAACGTAATTTAACTGCTCTTTTCTCTTTCTGTTCTGCCATGCRGATGATGTGCTTTTTAAGGCTTCTAGTGTTCCTGGCTGTGAAGAAGAAAACTCTTGTTTGAGTTTAGGATTACCATGGTGACAGGTTTATTACCTACCCATTTGGATTCAGGTTATCCTTCTGGCAATTTTTGGCATGTGTCAGACAGTCTATGCTGATCTTAATTGCTGTTTTGGTGGGATATGCTTGGAAGAACAGCATCCATGGGGAAATAGGGAAAATAGTGTCCTTTTGTAGCAGAAAAAATGCAGACTGGGATCTAGCTTTTAATAAATATGTTGCAGGGTGATGAAGCCATGGAAGCAGAAGCTCAGAGCTGAGTTGCTGGCTGTGACACAGATTGAATGGACAAGATTTTTCTCTATTTGTATCTTAAATATTCCACTTCAAATAGAGATGGTGCTGGCAGGATTGTGATCTTTACTGTTAGTATTACCAAGCAGAAAGCACCAGCATTTTCACACTTCGCATCACGTGTKTTTTCCTTTACTGGGCCTTCCTTACATTCTGATGGCAAAAGCCAAATGTTTTAACATCCTCCTAAGGAGTCAGTTGGGTTCATTTCAAAAGAGGATCGGCTGATGCACTCTACAGATTCACACCCAGTCCAAGGCCAAAAATAAGTTCTCAGCTCTTGGACGCMGCTCTTCTGCAGGTGCATGGAAATGCCCGGATGATCCTCTGCTGTCCTAGCCATTGTTCATCCATGCCACTCCCGTTCCCTGGTTGGTCACACCCATCTCTGGTGTGACAGGACTGCCCAGAAGCTCTGCTGTCCTGTTATACACSTGCCAGTTCTTGATCACAAAGCAAGCATGAAGGATGCAAAGCCTTTAATCTGAGCCCTTCTCCAGCAAGCCCAGAGTGTCAGCGTCCCTGTTTGTCTGTGTGGGATATCACTGCACCAAGCAGATTGCTGAGCACCACCTCTTTAGGTTTTCATGGACAATATTTTCTTGGTCAGGCCATTAAAGCTTGAGGTCGTTGCTCAGAGCTGTCTGGACATGGAAGCAATGGTCYAAGGAATAAGAGCACCACACTGTCCATCAGATTTAATGTCCCTGTGGAGCTGACTTATATCTGCATCTCCTCACTTTATCTGAAACTGGTCTCAGGTGCCTATTTCCCYCTGGCTTATGCACCTCCTCCTCTACCCACTGCTGATAAAGTCAGCAAGTTTCTCCTCCTTATGCTGTGCCAGATGCAGTCAGAGTTTACAAGTCTGCACTTATTCCAGAAAAAAAAGGCACTGGGGAATGTTTTGAATTAGACAAGAATATGCCTTTCCCTGGATGTTATGAATCAACCTGTAGATATTTATCTTTGCCAATTGYCTTTGTGCATTTGCCCTTTGACTTAGGATGGTGAGAAAAAAAAATCCTCTAGGGTAAAATAAAAAGAAATTGAAATAGCTCACAGAGTTTTTCTTTAACAGAATCTTAACAAGATCTTGCTTTACAAAATTTCTAAAGATCCTTTCCATTATTTGATAATTGCAATTATAGTATGGGGATTGATTAGTTGTAGAAAAATAATTATACACCCAATTAAAGCAAATTGAAATAGACTCAGAATGCTGGCATCCTTTCCTGCTGTCTCCAACAGGAAGAATTAATTTGACCAGGATGCTTATATTGCAAAAATGTTTGACTTCAGATTTTTAAAAAACCCTGTAACTCTTTGGCATAGCAACAATGAATTTTCATGAAAGTCTTGATTGTGCTGATTTGCCCAGTGCTGACTGGGCAAAACGCAACATGTGAGATTTGATTGCAAAAATCAATAGTTAAAAATAAGACAGAAATTGATAAATCCTCAGAAAGATCATTTGGCCCATTTGCTTAGCTCAAAGAGGAATTACTGCTGCTTAAGTACAGCAGGAAAGGCTGGACTTCAGGATGAAGCAGATTTCTCTTCTGATTCCTAGAGCAGGAAAMCTTTATTAAAGGCTTTGGCCCCTTCCCACAGCAGCAGTTGTATGCAGGTGTGGCTCAGGGCTGGCACAAGAGATGTTCAATGCATTATAACTTGAGCAGGAAATGTGTAGCGTGATCAGAGTAAAGCGTGCAGGAATTAAACAGAAAGATGCCAAAGGAATGTCCATCAGACCATACACCCCAATTCCAGCTGCAGATGTTCCCAGGTTGCAGGAGTCCAGTGCTTTAAATACTAGCCCATCTTGACTCTGTCAAGACCCTTCTATCAGTTATGAGCCAGAGCAAAGAATAGGAAAAGCACAAAGGAAAAATCCTTAACCATCCTCCTTCTGATTCTTGCCTTCAGCCATTGTAAAGCACAATTCAATCTCATTGATATTCCCTGTTACAGACCACACCAGCGCTGGGGGACAGAGCACCCTGGAGACAGCTTGCCCAACCTGTTGACACCCAGGAGCCATGCAGTGACGAGTGTCTCTGAGCTACATGAGTTTGGTGACAAATACCCATTTTAGAGCTGATGTCTTTCAAGAGAAATCAGCATGAACCCCGCCATTGCAGTGCAATCCAAAACAAGCTACAGTCTGACTGCCAGRCAGAAACAGCTTAAAATAAAGCAGTGAAGTAATATGCAGAGCTTGTCTGATGCAAACACCAGCAGTGGGCTTCACATAGAGAACACAAAGCCCTTCTCTCCTGCACAGAGCCCTGTAGCAGCAGCAGCAGCAGCTGCATTTTCCCCTTCCAGCTTGCCATCTGCCACCAAACACCACTGTTTGCTCTTATCTTAATAAAGCAATGAAGAATAAGGTCCCAGCTGCTCCCTTCCTTTCACACCTCCAACCCTCCTTCCAAATTAATATGTACAATCTTGAACCAAGACTCCCTTTCTGTTAAACAGCTTGGCAGAACTTGATATACTYTCATAGCAATATCCCTCTATCTTACATTCTTCTGGTTCCATTATCAGATASAGAATCATTACAGTTCTGCTACATGTTTCAGTCCACTAAATTTTAAAGGACTTTGAGGGTAATGGGTGATTTGGCCCCACTGACCTAGCTAAATTATGTATGCATAAAAAACAGCAGTGATCAAAGCACCAACAAAACAAGTGTATATTCACTACTTTCTACATTAAAACCACAAGTTGTTTCAGCTTTGGTTTATCAGCAATTAAAATAAAATATTAGAGAAATCAACGAAGTATTCAAACGTCCAAYGTGTTGGCAGATTTTGATCAAATTATTTTATTAGTTCATCAGAAGCACAGCAAATAACACCTGCAAATTAGAACTACTCTGGATTGCTGCGTGCCAGCAGAAAAAAAAATTGCAAAGATACATTAACTTATTAAAGCATGCTATTAAATGTCAAGGAGAATATCATAAAAATGTTTAATTTATTGAATAACTGTATTTGCTGAAGGGCATCAACATGATAACATTAGCGTTTTACACAAAATTCATCCTGCAATATAGTAGCTTTACCTCCAAAGCCTATTATAGCTCTATTCCCTAGGGTAGAGGCTGGAGAACTGCCATTTAATTGCCAGGGTTATAAATTAAAGGAGTGCTTGAGTCAGATGTCATCCAGAGCTTACAGACCGAGCAGAGTGGGTAGGAGATGCTGACAAGAAGCTTCCTGATGGCTCTCCCAGCACTCTGAACACAATTAATTCTGCTGATCTTTTACGTGCATCTGCATTTACATTGTATCTAAATTAAATACAGCTATGTGCACTGAGCTGGGCAAAGCCTGGATAGCTAGGAAATTAAAAGCATGAAGGAAAAAACAGTGGTTCTGTTTTCTCGGCTGTTGTTTGGCACATTACAGAGGGAAATGTAAGTGTAACAGCTTACAGAGTGCTATAATCCCCCCGGGTGTTAAGAATTACRTTACAACTCAAAGCAGAGAATCATTTCTAGGAAATATGTGAAGACAGGATTGCCCAGCACATGGAAATCAAAATCCTAATTGGCAGAACTAAAATAGATCAAATTCCCAACTAATGACAGAAATCATCCTGGAATGTCTTGCATTCACAGGCAGGGAATAGTGACAAGCTGAAGGCATTGGTYAGAGCCCATCAAATTCACCCACAGAAACCAGTTCCTTCATAYTCAGTTGCCTGCTCTTATCATTTAAGCTGCTTGTTTGCTTTTTTCACCAACATCTTCCATCAAAAAAATAAAGGAAAAAAAGGCACAGTATAGTCACCGCAGCCCAAATTTTGTATTTACAAGTTGTGCTCAGAGACCTGCTGTCAATAAACACAGCATTCCCACTGCAGATGCCACATCACCTTTCCCTTTTAAATTTTGTCCTAACATGAAGTTTTTCYCTTCTTTTTCCTAGAAGAAATAGGAGTTCAATCTAACAAAGTACTCAAATGGCAAGGTTAGGGATGAAATGCAAAGTTTGTCAGAGGTCAGTGTTGATCTTTGAATTTGGTATCTGATTGCAAGGCCATTTGTTTCATGATGGAATCGGAGGATATAACAGCACCTAAGTCTGCAAGCAAGTCATCTACCACTCACTTCCATTTGCTTGTCACGTCTGGTGCTGGCAGCCCAGGTCACCAGAGCAGCTGTGTTCCAGCAAGGCTGAAGGTTCCCTCAGAGAAGGTTATTTTGTGCTGAGAGTGCATCACTAGTGAGAGCAATTTGCCATTTCTTTCCCAATTTGATAATCACAATTTTATTTCCAAGATTCCAAATCTTGCAAATAAAAGMTTTAAGAGCTTCCTTCCATTCAAGTTCACCTAGGCCACTTGTAGAAAACAGCCATAAATCAACATTTTTTTAAAAGAATCTGGCTCATTCTGATGAGCAGTGACAAAATATATGGAAACCTTTGAAGTTCAGTATGGCTGGGGGAAGATGCCTCTACTTTCTACTAGGTTTGTGGGAAGCAGATGCAAAATGAAAACTGAACATGCACGGTTTAACATGGACACTAACATAAAAACTGTAATACATTGTAATTAATCTGCATTAAAAAAAAAAACAACAAACAAACCCTCAATAATTAACTTAATAATTAACTAAACTCATGTACGTGCTAAGGGGAATATTGCAGAGGACAAGTTATGGTATTTCTCTTCAGAGATGAGACTCCATCCTTGCACCCTGAGTGATGTATGGGAGATCAGGTACCACAACCTACAGACCCAAACCAGAACAAGGTAGTGACATTCCCARTGGGAAAACAGCTCAGCAACTGGGGCACTGAAGAYCAGAGTCTTTGGTCTAAAATATTCAAACCTCAGATCCCCTCACAGGGACACTGAGATCTCCTCCAGACACTGTTCTTGGATAGCCCATATGGAGTGCAATGGCATAAAAGTCAACCACAGTGCTGGGAGCTGCTGTTCCATGTGTGGTACAGCTCTGGTCACATGGGGAAATATGCAGGTTTGCCAAAACAAGGATCAAGGACTTTCTACACAGCCAAAATTAAAAATTAGGGCAAACAGTGCTGATGCTTGCACTTTTTAATGGCCAGGGCAAGTTAGCACATGGCCAACTCTTCATTTCAGCAACCCTAGGATAAAAAAAAGGACCAAAACCTCTCCCAGTATTTTCATAATCTTGTAAAGCTTGCCAGGGGAGGATTTGATTTTTTGTGGCAGAACATCTTAAGTGACCTTTAGTTCACTAATAGCAGGGCATTCTTGGCTCTGATCATTTCTTCAAAGAGTGCAATGGCATTTACTGAGAATTGTAAGTTATTTCCAAATGCAGCAAACTAAATGATAATTAAAACAGGATGGAAGCAAATAGAATAATAGACAAAAGGTAAAGGCTATAGTTTCATTCAATCAGAAACAACAGCTACATTTCTTTCAGAAATAAAGCTAACCCAGAGAAACTGGGATGAGGGAACTCTGCACTCCCTTGTGAAAGTCAGGAAAAACTTGCAGTATCTCAAAATATGCAAAGATACTGAAAGCCTCATTTTTTCYGTAACAGCTAGAGGATATGAATTGTGGGAAATCAATGGTGCAGACAGTTAGAAAATTGAAGTTTTTGCACTGTGGCAAAGACAAAGATTSGTGCATCTCCTAGAGAGAAAGGACAATGATTGCTTGTAATAGAAATATTACAAATATTGGTGTAGAAATGCAGACTAGTATCAGAAATCACCATAAAAAGATACACATTTCCTGTTACATCAATCAAAGTCTAAGCACTAGGAAACCAGAAGATGCTGAGGAAGCAAAGTTGCCAGAARGATGTAACAGATGCTGAGTGGAGCAATACCAGCATGCAGACTTACCAACAAGACAAGGAGATTTCTGAAAGTTTAGCTGAGATATCACTGGTGGCTAGCCATGGCTAAATGGGATTTGACTAGCAAGTGCTGACCAACATTTTGCTTGCTGCTTTCTTACAGGGTCTGGCAAAGATCACTCAAGTAAGCTCTGAGCTGGTGAGTTGCCAAGACACACTGTAGGATGCATGCCCTACAGTCCCCCAGACACCAAAAGCAGGCTTCAATAATCCACTCAAAGCACTTCCCATAACTATGGGCACTGGTTGGAAGGCACCTTAGAGATCATCTCTTTCCAGCTTCCCTCCCATTTACAGGGGACACCTTCCACCAGACCAGGTTGCTCAAATCTCCCTCCCATCTGACCTTGAACACTTCCAGGGATGGGCATCCATGATGCCCGCTGAGCCCACGCAGATATTTTGAGCAAACTGAGAAAAATTATTTTGAGTAAATGGAGGAAAATTACACTGAATGGCTGCGGACCAACACAGAGTTTTTGTAGGCTCTGAAGCAGCCTTGGCAGCCCTGATACATTCAGCTGTGGTAGGAGAGGGGCTGACATGCTCTAAAGCCTGCCATATGCTTTTCAGCTTCAGCAGCCCTCAGAGGCCAAGAGGGAAGAGAAGGGAAGCTGAAGGGGGTGGATGAGCCCTGCTCTGCTGCCTCTGGCTCAGAATCAGGGCAGCTGGCACATGAATGCAAAACAGCTGCTCTAGCATTAATGTACATGGATATCTGCAAATGTGCACGCAAACGTGATTGTGCTTGTAGGATGAAAGCTGTTGCGCTTCCCTTTATGACAAAAGGTTCTTTTGCACACAAGACCATTACTCTTCACTTGTTATTCACCATTCACCCATTTAAAAACTTCCAGTTCTCTAGTCAGGCAATAGAAACACTGTGGCATTACAGCTCAGTTACACCATATGAATAATAAATTGTTGAGGTTTACCTCAAACCATCAAAAGGTTTCTCCAGACTACCAACCACTCAGAAATACCAGCCACATTTGCAGAAATCCCTGCTGATTCAAAACTATTTTCGAATAGGAGTTGGCACATTCGTCAGATTTTATATTCCCAGTAAATAATTTATTCAGCTTCAGCATCTGGCAAAAAAAAAGGAGAAGACATACTAAAAAGTCAGCAAAAGGGAAAAGGACTGTAAAACCCAATTTTTTCTCTTTTTTCCTTTTTTTTTTTTTTTTTTTTTTTTTTTTTTTTTTTTTTTGGAAATAAGATGAAGCAACCAAAGCACATTTGGCAGCCAAAAGATATTGTTACTTGCTGAAAGGTATTTGATGAACCAGCAACAATGATTTGCAATTCTATAGCATTTCTCACAAAATAACCACCACAGAGAATTTCAATCAGCTTCATCTCTGGGCTGGCCAGCAAACAAAAATGATGAGCAGCTCCATTTTATCAGTGAAAGGAAGGGATGCAGCTGGCAGAAGCAGGTTTAATTTCTGGTTGAGAGAAAGGACAGARTTGAAACCTGTACTGACATTTTTACAGTGTTAGCTAGACAAGGTAACACAGAGACTGCACAACTAGGTAAACTGTAGTCCATCCTCTATCTTTGCCCACTTTYTCTCTCACCCATGAAAGTACATAAGTACAAACTCAAAAAGTACAGGTTGCCAACTTTAGCAGTGAAAGCATCCCAGACAAATCACTGAGGAATGTTTTTTGTTGTCGTCCTTATTAGACGGCACTGAACATTTTCAGAATCTTCCTTGGGACTGAAATGAACCAGACTGAAAGAGGTTTAGAGGTCATCCAGCTCATCACGATGCACAAGGCAGGATTGGTTCAATCTCTGCCAGCCAGGCATAAGCTTGTCTGTTCTTAAAAGCCTACAGCGATGAAGAGGCCCAGGCCCCCCAGCAGCTTTCTCCAGAATTCAACCAGCCACAAAGGTAGTTTAACTTTCAGTTAAACGTCCCTTGTTGGAATTTTAGGTCATTACTTCATCTTTGTAATGGATATGGATCACATTTGACTGCCTTCAAAGCAGTTCTGATTTACATATTTGAAGATTATTTGGTCTCACTTCAGTAACTTCTCTATTTCCTTACGTCCAACACAGTTTTCCAGCCCTCCCTCAGAATTCATGGGTTTAGGTTTCAGACATTTCATTACTCTCCCTTGACTTCTTTCCAGCTGCTCCACATTTTCTTGTAGTTTCAACATTAATATAATATTTTTCATTGATTTAAGTTCGAATTAAGATTGATTGATTGATTGATTGATTGATTGATTGATTGATTGATTTCAGGAATGCAGCTTATAAGCTTTCTTCACAACTTGCTTTGCACAGCTTCATTCTAATTTTTTTTTTTTTTATAAAAATCCATACGTATACACCTAAGAATATACAGCCTAGCCTCCCTCCCTCAATGCATAAAGTGATATTATAGAACTTTCTTATCAGCTATATTTCAACTGATATCATTAAAGGAACTCCTAAAGCACAGGCTTTCAGAAGAACTTAAATATTCAGTTATTGAGCTGCAGAAATCTGCATCCATAAACCCCGTGTACACGAAAGAACTGWAAGAACTGGAAGTCTGCTTAAGGAATGGAAGATTCAGACTGGCCTACAACTGACAGCACAATACACTAGTGAGTAAAAAATGGAACAAAAAAATTATAGATAATATGATGGTGCAATCATGTAAGCTGCTGAAAGAGCAGGAACCATCCTGCTTTTATTATCCTCTCAGTCCCGCTYGAAAATAGTAGAAATTGCTATTTGAAAATAACCAGTAATTATTTTAAGTGAAAGAGTATTCATAGCCAATGCCCATTCCCTAAAATGGTAATTTTCAGACAAGGTAAAACAAAAAGTGAATGCACAGCCGATTTTCTAGGGTAGTAAAATTTTAGCTCAGTCAGCTTATTATAGAGAAAAAAGCATTAGGCAATGTTCTCACACTTTCGCTTCTGTTCTGTAATAAAAGTCTTCCTAGAGAAGTGTATTAGCAAATTCTGTCATGTGATCCCAGCAAACTGATCTGAATTTTTTGCAGAGGTGCCATTCCAGCCCTGGGAGCGAGCTGCTGATGCCCTCCAGTGCTGCTGGCTGAGGCAGTGCCAGGGCACTGCAGGAACAACTCACCTCTCTTTGTTCAGAGCATAGTGAGCGATGCCGAGAAATGAGACAGGACACTGAATAAATTGATGGAATGAGATGCAGCAGGAAGCGTGGGACTGAGCCCTACAGATGAGACCTTTGTGTTGGCTAATCTGAACCTTTAATTTAATTAGATTTACGTGCAGTGACAGAAGGGCATGAGAGCACAGTCAATCTCAGAGCTGCTTTCTGTGAGACACTGCTCTCCCAAGATGAAATAAAATAATGTAAAAAGGTCTTTTATGTAGGGCATGTTGCAAGTTCTTATATTACACTTTTTATTACTGTTATATATACTGTTCCTAATAAGTACTGGGCCTCACTCTGGGAAGCAGCAGAGGACAGCCCTCAGCCTAGAAGTGAGCAAGAATATCACTTTGATTTGTCAGAGACATAGAAATTGATCCAATCATTATAGTGCCTAAAATAGACACTGGCACCTGGGTTCAAAAGAGTGACAGCAGTTGCACCTGTCATCAGCCAGCACAGCCAGGCCCCGGCTCTGCCTGGGGACAATGGGGACATTTGCTGTCCATGCCCAAACCAGAGACTGCCAGCAGTCACTAAAGGCAGCCCTCGCTACAAGTAAGGCTGAAGCACTCGACTCTGGTATTGAACTTCAAGCCCACATCAGGCACTGAAAGGTCTCACACAGGGTCACACATTACCTGCCACACTTGAGTACCAGGCCAGGGACCGAAAAATCTCACATGATTCCTTATGTCCACTCCTTTTTCGTCATACAAAAATAAGGTTGCTAACTGGTACAGTAAATCATGTTGCAATTACTTTTTAACTTCTATTTAAAGAAAAGGTTTCAAAAATTAGTGAAAATCCTTGCAATTTTCGTGCAGAGCAGACATGCCCATTACACTGGTGGGAACTTGGAACAGCCCTGATGCTTGTCCCTACCTGGTGCCTTCTGGAGCTGAACTTCAGCATGTGGAGACCAACCAAATGTGGTATTGTGCCTGCAAGTAATGWGTAAAAGGAGAAATAAACAATATCAGTTTACTACCATGTCTTGATTGAACTAACATCASAAACATCCTACTTCACTGATATGGAAATCAAAGTCAAAAACCATGCAACAACATTCTGTTGATACAGGGTAGAAAAAGAGCTTCTCCTCTGCTAATGCTCCTTGGTGCTCCAGGTTGGGSCCAGACCAAATATCCTGCAATGAATGGCACATTGCCAGTGTGCCCAGCCATATTCCTCTGAAGAGAGGGTTTGCCTTTCTCCTGAGATGAGCTTGGCCAACTGGAGGGGTAGAAGAGAACTGGACTTGTGAAGTCAGCGCAGGAAAAAAAGAGGATAAACCCAATACTACTTGGTTAAAGAGATTCTGGGACTGTAAGATGGGGAAAAATCAAGAAGAGTTCTTTGCCACCACTTGGGAGGTGTTCACATCCAGTGTGTAGCTTTTGTCCTTGCAGAGAAAGTGAGCACAGTCTGTAAACAGATGTGGAGCATTTCAATTCAACATTTTTGTTTGGATCTCTTCTTCATTTGCTCCTTACAATGCTCTTGAAACTACTGAGCTGAATCTGACAGGCTGGAATTTGGTCTTGCTAGTGGTGCATTKGATCCTTTCAGCTCATACCTTTCAAACTTTCACAGCCAAATGCCTGCTCTCCCTCCCAAGACACCTTGCAAGCAAGGCTTGTGCTGAAGTGCGGTGCCTCTGGAGCATTTGAGCAGAACCTGTTTGCAGAAATGTGTCAGCAGGCAAGATTCACAGCTCCCACGTTATCCTGGTAAAGTTGAACTGTGACACAGATTTCACATCAACCAACACATAAGAATACAGCAGCCTTGATCCTGGACCTTCCTGTCACTAAGCAGTGCAGGTGAATTGCCCTTTTAATCTTTTCTGTGCACCCATCTTTACAGCAATCAAATATATGTTCTCCTTCTTTTCTGAATTCTCTTCAAATTATACAGAGTTTCTGCTCTTGCAGAGCCCTGGCTTTTGTATTTACTACCTGGCATCTCTGATGTTTCATTTCAGTTTGTTATTCTCTGCTCAAATTTCTAGTAGGTCTAGATCCCTTTGTAGCATTTATTATGTCCATTTATTCTCTGGTCTCAATAACACTGCTACTTTCATCAGCATGAAGTTTCCTCTCTCTTAAAGATCATTAAGGGAAATAGCCAATGAAATTGGATCAAATAAAATCCSATACAAGCATCTCAATAATTTAATCCATTTTGATTCATTAGATCACACATTTTCATACTGCACCACATCTTCATAATTAAGTTAATCTAAACTACATTTAAACTGCAAAAATCCAGAACATACTGCATGAAATTATTTAAATACAAATATACTGCATTTATTGTTCATTTATTAACTAACTTTACAACTGCTGGAAGATAAAGTAGATTGTAAGACTTCTGCATTGCAAATCCAGGTAATTACTTGTTCATAGGTCTATTATTGTCTAAATGTTTCATGAAAGCAATCAAGTTCCCATTTTCTGCCAGGTCTGGTTTTATCACCAAACAGAGGGATCTAATTAGCATAGAGCAAGATAGATTCAATAATTTAGGAAGAATGTCATAACAAATCTTCATCACCCAGCTTGCTACACCACACCCCTTACCGATGTCTCTGAGCACATCAGTAAAAGGATCTGTTCATTCATGTTTAAATCACAAAAGGCAAACACGTCAGGATACTCGCTGATGTTAATGTGAACTTGCAGCTCTGCAAAGAAAAATCACAGAATAAGCAAGTGCAGAAAGAGCCTCTGCACAAGCCAGAACACTCAAGCACATGTGCAATAGTGTCATAAAAAAMCAAGCACCTGCTGCAAATGACTAAAACAAAAAAGGGAAGAAAAAATAATTAGAAACCTAATGGCAGACAAACTTAATCAACAGCCAGTGTAGTGTTGCAGAAACATATGGCTAAAGTCTTCATTTCAGGCAAAATTGGAAGCATTCAGGCACCCTGATGTATTCTGCAGGTGTCCATCAYCCAGAGATGTTCCCTACTGCACTTCCAATGGCCACCCAAAGGCCTTCTCAGCCAGCTCATTTCAGCACCAGAGGCTCCCAATTTCCTTTGCTACTTGTGGCACCTCCCCGCTGTCACACCAAGACAGCAAGAGAAGTGTCCACCCCAGAGGTGTCTCCCAAGCCCTGCTGGGATGGGAGAAGTGGAGGCAGCAGCAGGGGCAGCMTGTGTTTGGTGTCTGAAAGACTGGCTGAGGCAAAGGAAGGGAGGAGAGGGAGAGGCTCTTTGGTGTCAGGGAAATAGCATTTTACCTGGTAATTAGAATGTCCTGTTAATACAATAATACATTCTGTTTATACACCCTATAAAAATAGATTCATATCTTTGCTTTAAAACAGTTGTGAGACTTGAGAGATCAAACATTTCTGTCATTCCCCACAGATCCCTCCTTCTGGTCAAGACAGAAACTGTACATCAAAGGAGGACAGACCTTCAAAAGCTAGCAGAGGTCTTGGGGAATCAGACAGGCATCCAGGACTGAGCAAAATAGACTTTCCGCAATATRAGGAACAGGAGTAATCAGGAAGGGGTGAGATTTGCATTCAGAGTGCCTTATCTTCCTGAAGATACCCTTTTCTGAAAATACATTGGTCCTAAACAACAGACACAAGGCTTTAAGGGTGTTATTTGGTCACTTAACTATTACTGTTGCCAGTGATGAAGAAGAATTGCACATTTGAATGTAAGTTTGACCTCCTGAGGTAATCATGGGTTGATGCACATCAGACTGCAACTCTGGGATGAGCTGAGGGAGAATTGCCTGGTTCCATGGAGAGAAAGGAGAGAGCTGGAATAGGTGTGTCATGCAAGTGAGCATCAGATGCAGTACAATGTCAYGCATTTGCTTCTCACTAGACAGATATTATGGGCCAGAGGTTCACTCAGCTTCCTGACAAATTAAACCAAYGGGGCCTTGTGATGGCCTAAAGCATCTGTAGTCACTTAACCTTAGCATTAACTTCAGCAGTCCAGCTGCACAGAAAATACAGGATGGCTCCGTGTCAGTAGGAGATCTTATGTAGCATTTTCACTATTGCCCGGGCTGTTCAGGACACCATTAAGTACCATGACCCAGAAAAAGAACCATGGGCTGTGGTGCAAATTACTCTCTGGATCCTTGTAGCTGTGGGGTCCAGTACTGCAGAAAGCAAAACTAGTTAAACATTATCATCAGTAAAAAAACAGCCAAAATACCAGTACGAGAACCACAGCTCGTTACCCCTGCAAATTGCTGCTCCAGAGAAATATCACAGACTAAGTGTAAAAATAACTGAGCATGGCTTTGCTGAGCTCACTCCCTCGTATTGCCCCAGCAGAGAAAAAAAAAAAAAAAAAAAAAAAAAAAAAAAAAACCTTCTGTTTGTAAATCTTCCAACACACTACACAGAAGCATGTTTACAGTACATGATTTGCTTGTGATTGGAACCTAGTACAGAAATTCCAGCTTCTTATCTGGATTTAGCTGGAAACATGATTTAGGTTCAAGTGCATCAAGCGACACCACAAAAATGGACAAAGATTAGTTTGGTTTTTTTTTTTAGTTTAAATAAATGGCTTTACTGTGCTCTCTCACTAAGAGGACACAAAACAAAGGACAGGTTTGCCAACTGGCTTCTCAGTAATGCTTGAGTCCAGTTGAGACAGAGATCATTTAACTGTTTTCCCTCTCTATTTTAGCACACCAAATTTGTCAGGACAAGAGAAAAGGCCTCAAGTTGTGCCAGGGTAGGTTTAGATTAGATATTAGAATTTTTCTTCATGGAAACAGTTGTGAAGCATTGTTACAAGCTGCCCAGGGAAGTGGTGGAATCACCATTCCTGGAAGTGTTAAAGAATGCGTGAATATAGCACTTGACACCATGGTTTAATGGTGAGTATGGTGGTGGCACTCAATTTACAAAGGTGCTTTTTAAAGGTGCTTTCCAACATTAACAATTCTGTGATTCTAAATTAAGTTGATGCCTAGATGCCGAACTGAAAACCACTGAAGGAAATACATGGAATTTTATTTTATTTTATTTTATGTTCTTTTATCTTTTTCATGTATTTCTATATCCAGCCTAATTTCAGAATTCTGGGATGGTTGTATGTAGGGAGTGTTAACAACAGCGACAGTTGTATTTATTTTCTTTAAAACCACCTTAATCTCTGTAGGACCTTGGGTAATTTTTGCAGGAAGATTCAGAGATCTATTTCTTGTAGCTGTGCCATCTTGTAGCCAAATTCCCACTTGGCTGAAAACAAGAGATTTGCTAATGATCATAAAGGTCCCTTCTCRATCTAATGTAATAAAGACATCTCTCTTTCAGGAAAGGAGACACTTTTTCATTTTCTCTTATCTAAATACCCTYTCTAACATTTGTCCTTATAGAGTATTAGCCGCTCATGGTTTCTCTCTCTAAACTCTGGGCAGGTCTGCTCTCTATAACTTGGTTGCCATTTCAATCACAGGGCCCAGTGGGCATRTTATGTCAATACAGTGATATTTGCAGTCTTCTCTATCTGTGTGTGTTTTATTGAACAATTTGATGCCAATTGCACAAGTTAGGCTTCTGTGCCTTATGAATGTTTTTTTTCTCTGTCACCCACCAAGTGACAGAAYTTTGGGATTGCAGAATGAACAGGTACAGACATTTTTGCTGTTGTTTTGCATTTCAAACCTAGTTGAATAAAGAGGAGGAATAGTTCACTGACTACAGCAGTAAGAAAAGTGATCTTTTGGAGAAGGGAGTTCAATTATCAGCATTGCCAAAACCATTCTGTGGGTTTATCTGCCCTGCCCAAGCAAATGTGATGCAGAAGTCCTTGATTTACTGGTCCTTGATCAAGCTAATTCCTAAAGCAAAACTCWGGAGCTGGCCCAGAATAACAATTGTCCTCTCCTTGCTGGCCTCTGTTGCTGCCTGCGCTGAGCTTACTAATATATCAGCAGATGTTAACAGCTTTAGAAGTGCCAGAATTTATGTTGTTACTCATTTCAGAGTCAGATGTGTCTAGATGGTTTTTTTCAGAGCAACGAGCAGGGTTTGAATGCTTAGGGATGCAATTGTCACTGGCTTGAACTGCAACTGTGTGGTTAAATCTCCAAAGAACTGCAATTGTGTAGTTAAATCTCCACACCGGGCTTCAAAAATTGCCCTCACGGCAGGGCTGTATTCGGCCGCTTTTGTGTGGATAGAAAAGAGAGAATTCACAGARTGCTGCAGAATATGGACCAAACTAATTAACAGTGCCTCATTAATCTCATCTAGGTGAGAAGAGGGACTGCTTCCTACCACATTTTCAAGTGATCATAGAATCATAGAATGATTTAGCTTGGAAAACACATCTAAGATCATTGAGTCCAACCATAAATCTGATACAGTCAGGTGCAACATTGACACATCCTTTAAACACTTCTGGGGATGTGGCTCCATCACTTCCCTGGGCAACCTGTTCCAGTTCTTGAAAACCTTTTCCATGAAGAAAATTTTCCTGATGTCCAATCTAAACCTGTCCTGACACAACTTCAGATCCTTTCCTCTCATCTTGTTGCCTGAAGAAGAAACCAATTCCCACCTGGCTGCACCCTTCTTTCAGGCATTTGTAGAGAGTCACAATGTCCCCCCTGAGCCTCCTTTCCTCCAGGCCAAACAGCCCCAGCTCCCTCAGCTGCTCCTCACAGCACTTGTGCTCCAGACCCTTCCCCAGCTCCATTTCCCTTCTCTGGACACGCTCCAGCCCCTCAATGTCTTTCCAGCCCTGAGGGGCCCAGAACTGAGCACAGGATTCGAGGTGTGGCCTCTCCAGTGCTGAGTACAGGGGGATGGTCACTGCCCTGGTCCTGCTGGCCACACCATTGCTGATCCAGGATTTAGGCCCRCAGTCATCAAAAGGGGACTAAAGACACAGAATTTGGAAGTTTGTGACTCATGTAAGCTGAAGCCCCAGAATCAAACRCAAGAGAAGTGAAAATCTAAAGCTAGTACTGAACAGATGAAAGGAAGAAAACTTTGCAAGCATCACACTAACAGGGTTGTATTTTGTAAATTGCTGTCAGTTTGGTCTGAAAGGATTAGGGCTGATTCCTCGCTTCAAGGGATGACAGTACCACAGAGCTACATTTTGTTGGATGATTTCTGAAAAAAGTCTTTCCCTCTAATCAAGCACTGCTGTAAACAGCAGTCTCTGACCTACCACTTTGACAGTTTGAATACAAATCTCCACATACACATCTGAAATGCCATGTGATAGTTACCTAATTTCTTATTCTTTTATAAACTGTTCTGCATGAAAAATCTGTTACAGCTTCCTCATCCCTTGACTTCTATTTGTGCTGCTGAGAGASGAAAAGTCAAATGTGATTTTTGATGGGCAACTACCCGAAGTGCCCTACAAAGTTTATAACTCCAATGCAGAGAAGCTTTGAAATCGATGCAAGTCCTGCTATTCCACTCCCACAGGCTATAGACTTGCAGCATGTGATAAGCTGAGCAGCAGTAGATGCATTCAGGTTGAGACCTGCAATTAAAACCCAGTTTCTTTTAAAAGTACAGTAGTTTTAATATCCTAACATGAGCTGTGCCTCTTTCCAAAAGGAGAGATAAAAGTGAGGTTCTAATTAAAGTCTCCTCTTCCTTAAATATGCTGTATCACTCTGTGGTAATGTGTTGGTTTTGCTTGGCCCAGTTTTTGGAAGTGGGGGGG